>NC_138725.1:19812216-20067688 GCF_965113295.1 Leuciscus leuciscus | reverse complement strand
TTTAGAAGATTCAAAGATAGATCACACACAAGTTTCAACAAAGGCAAGTCTTTGGAAACAACCAAAAAGTATTTTTTTTTGTTATTATGCATGTGAATAAAGACTATTTAGTTGTTTCAGTTTGTTGCTTATTATTCTAAAAATGACAATAATTATTATTATTTATTTTTTTAAACTAGTTTTTGACAGACTCCTTAAATCTGTCACACTATAATCCACACTACAATCCAGAAGGGGGTGCGTGGTAATGCAACACTGTTTACTAACTAGAATTAGAACAGACAATCTATGCATAGAATACATTTTTTTTAACCTCTCAATCAGTGTTTTAAATGCAGAAAGGCATCATTAAAACAGATTGAGAAAAAAAATCTCACGAATCATTACGTTTACCTCAGGCAAGTACCTGAGTGACTCGTCATAGACATAAACAGAGAGAAGTAGCTCCGGCTACAATGTTCTTCTGCAAGACGCATGTAGTTCTGTTTATTAACTGCTAGAGCACCTAAAGTTACAGACTGCAGCTTAAAAAAGTACAATTTATTTAAAGAAAGAGACAATTTGTTCATAAAAAAAAAACTGTTTGATAAAAAATAAGAAAAAAATAAGTAATCTTGTGTTTTACTCCCCTCTGCTGAACCAAACCCGTACCAAACAGTATATATATATATATTTTTTTTTTTTTCACTAAAGCAGATTTGTGTGTGTCATCAATAACAATATGTTTAATACTTAAACAACCAGTTACACTAAGCAGTAAATATTACCTGATGCTTTATACAGGAGCCAACCACCAGTTACCCCACCAAGTTTGGGATATAATTCGGTAAGTTTATCACATAACTGTTAAAGAAAACAGGATTAGTTAATCTAGCTGCTATCACTGCTCTTTATGACCATTCACAAAGATAATAATATGAACAGGTTCTTTTTGACATTAAGTGTAATGGCACATTACGTCATGTACTTTACCTCCTGATGAGTCATGTTTTTGTCAAGAATGGCAGTTCTGCGTCCTAGTCCTGCCTGAGTATGGAGCAGTTGATCTGGGCCACTAGGGGACCGCTCACATTGAGTCGGCAGCAGGTGGAACATGACCTGAAATGGTTTTGGTTTAATGGGCACAGGACATGTTCCAGTGAAGCGTCGTTTTCCTCTGCGATTTGAGAATAATCCAGGAAAGGACCTGTTGTAAACATTGTAAAATGTAGGTCAGAACATTGTAGATGAACAGACCTACAATTCATAACCAGGAATGCAATTTTTGTTTCTACTGACCTGGTCATTTCTGTTTGAACAGAAGATGATGGCTCCTGAGGTTGGACTCTAACATGAGTTGATCTGACAAACCAAAAAATGGTTTAATAAAGTTTCATAATGTATGTGTTGACAGTGACATTCAATTGAAATTCTTGAAAAAAAGTATTGCTATAGCCTACCTATTTATACCCTGACTCATAGAAGGTCCATCAGCTCTTTCTTGAGTCAAAAGTGTCAAAAGGTGCCTTGCTGATCTCAGCACTTCATTGTCTCCCTTGTGAAACAAACATGGATTGAAGATAGCTTAACAATATATCACGTCATCACAGATATCAAATTATTAATGCAGATACAGAGCTGCGTATCTCAAAAGCATTGCGGAGCTAACTTAAGTTGATCGTAAAGACTATTCGTGCCAATGGTTCTATGTTCACCTCAGGCCTACGATGCTTTTGAGATACGCAGCCCTGAATAATGGCGGAGACAATTCACGTTATAACACAGAGATTAACAGATATCATGGTAGAGATGTAACAATTTATAATTGCTGAATTTAATTTATAATTGTAATTGTGTTGTATTTAATGATGCTATATTTAAATAAAATTGCCTTTGCCATCATGTAAAACCCAGCCATCAATTTAGTATTCCGTCAAAGTGACTAAAACAAACAATTCACTCTGTCTCAGCGTATTACAGTTGTTTTACTAAAACTTAATATCAATGCCAACGGCGAGAGAATTTAGTTTTGCAGTGGACAAATCACCTTACTTTGCACGGGGGTAAAAATAAGTCTCATAAGACACTTGAGTAAACGCTCGTGTGTTTAGTGTCTTAATCAGCCTTTTCCACAGACATATATAAATCATAACTCGTACTCACCGCTCTGTCCATTTCAGCAAATGACGTTTTGTTTGTGAAGGCCTCTCATCTCTAGCTGTTGCTTTGGTGCTTGTCAACACGCGCTTGCACCCCCTGCTGGTGAAGCCGACTAACAGCAGATGGATAATATGCTCGGTAATCTACTGCTTTTCCTGCAGTTCCTGGATGTCAACGTATTATTTTCTGTTGAATTTGAACCACTGAATTTGTGGAAGCGAATTTTCAAAGCGAAATAAAATGGACCGAAAATTGCCTGTTGAATATTATAGGTTGTATTTTTAAACAGTTTGAATATTTTGGAAGTGAAATATGAAAGGTGAATATGGATTATTGAATTTTTAATAATGAAAATGTGTTTGAAATGTTTTTAATTGAAATATTCACAGCTTAAATATTCAACCATGTTGAATTTCAGCCCATAAAAATGCAAGCCTTAAAAATACAATGGATTAAAATGCAAGCATGGTTAATGCAATGCTTTTTTTTTTCGATTGGTGCAATTCAACATGCTTTTTATTTCAAAAACATTTGACATTATTCTACTTCCATACCTGATATAGACTTTCCTGGGGAGGCTGAGAAGTGTGGTCCCCCTGTAGTTGGAACACACCCTCCGGTCCCCCTTCTTAAAAAGAGGGACCACCACCCCAGTCTTCCAGCCCGAAGGTACTGTCCCCGACCGTCATGCGGTGTTGCAGAGGCGTGTCAGCCAAGACAGCCCCACAACATCTAGAGACTTGAGGTACTCAGGGCGGATCTCATCCACCCCTGGTGCCTTGCCCCCAAGGAGCTTCTTAACTACCTCAGAGACTTCAGCTTGGGTGATAGATGAGCCCACCTCTGAGCCCCCAGCCTCTGCTTCCTCAATGGAAGACGTGTCAGTGGGATTGAGGAGATCCTCGAAGTTTTCCTTCCACTGTCCGACGACATCTCCATTTGAGGTCAACAGCTGCCCATCTCCACTGTAAACAGTGTTGGTAGGGCACTGCTTTCCCCTCCTGAGGCGTCGGACAGTTTGCCAGAATCTCTTCGAGGCCAACCGATAGTCCTTCTCCATGGCCTCACCAAGCCGATTTTTTGCCTCCACAACCACCCGGGCTGCAGTCCTCTTGGCCTGCCGGTAGGGGTGGGCTTAATGACCAAAATTGTTTCACGGTATGACTAATTTTATTTAAACTTTAAATAAAGTGTTGCTGAATAATTTTTCAATCTAATGTTACTTCATTCAGTTTATAATATCTGAATATTTTTTATTGAACTATTCTATTCATAATAAATTAGTTACTTCCTTTTAATTTGGTAGGATATTTTTTGCCATGTCTGCTTATTATACTGTGTTTTAAAGGGCTTGTTTTGCTCTTTTTGTGATATCTGGCAACCCGTCACTTAAAGCTCTAATCAAGAGATGTTCAGAAGCGTCAAGTTAATCAAGTTCATAAGTGACTAGGAGAACAGCAGTATGAAAACCGAATAGCAGCTACTGTTAGTGTTGACTAAGTAGTGTAAATTATACACACCTTGTACAGTAACTGCGCCATTATTTTACATAGCTCGGTGAACACTGACACACTGCGCTCCTTCTCAGTGCGTGTGCACGCGCGTCTTTTGTATCAGTAAAATGCGATCGGTTAATTTGAGTGACAAGTTGTAATCACGCATTGAATCAAAGCAAGATTTTATCAGCTGTTTCAGTGGCCAATTGTTTGGAGTTAGAAATATATAACTTGCGCAGCATATTTAGTAATTTTGCCTCAGATACAGGATTATTCGCTGGTTGTTCATTACCACGGCAACCGCTTGCGTGTCAGACTGAATGTGAGTTTCGTGTTTAAAAAGTAACTATACATAAGAGACGGAAAGATGCAGATAAGATAACATAAGATAATAATAAGATACAGTGTTGGGGGTAACGAGTTACAAAGTAACGGATTACAGTAACGATATTACTTTTTTGGGTAACGAAATAAAGTAACGCATTACACTAAAAATATCGGTAACTACACTACTTTACTAGACTATAGGAACGCGCTTTCCTGCGTTACTCAAGCCGTGCTTGCCTGCGTGTAAAGCTCTGATCTGTTTAAGTGGTGCGTGCATGCCTGTGTGTGTGTGCGTGTGTGTGTGTGTGTGTGTGTGCTTGCACCGTTGTCACAGAGATCGATTTGAGTGACGTAGCTGCTGGTGCGAAGGGGAGCGGGAAATGGAGACGGAGACAGGGGGGTTTCGGCCAGTGGCGATAGTACATTACTTTCAGTTTACTGCTCGAAAGGACAAAAATATTCGCGTGAAATGCACTCTATGCCCAGGCAGCAAGTACTGGCCATCGCCCAGATAGCAATGAGTCGGCGGCCCACCGTCGGCGCTCCGGCGGCAGTAGAAGCGGCAGAACGGCGACATCGCAAACACGTTGGACGGCGCACCGCCGGCGGCAGCCGCTTTTTAAAAGCGGCAGCCGCCTTCCTACCGCCTTCGTTCCGCGGCCGGCCCGCGGGCCAACCGCCGTCCCGCCGCCTTTATATTGAAGGCGGCCCTTCCGCGGCCCGCCGGAGGCAAGCGCTATTTTCGAGCGATCTGCCGCCGCTTATTCTGGCTATATATAATATTTAATATTTATAGCATGCAGTTTATCAAGAATAATGATTGCTCAAACCAGACAAATATCCATTTGGCATTTTTATTCCACATTTCAAAGTACATTAACTGTCATTTAAACAAGATGTGTCAGATCACTGAAACATAACAGAAAAATAAATAAATCAATATACTAACATGCAGGTTTCTTATTAAATTTTGGTAAAACAAAAAACAAAAACAAAAAACAGCCTTACAAGCAAATTACAACTCTTACAATAATTGTTCATATAAAGAGGACAGCTCTAGGGTGAAAAAAATTACCTGTAAACATTATGACAAGTAAAGAGAATACTTGATACAAAATAATGTGCAGGATACCAAATAAATCAAAGTATGACATCACATTTACAAGCCATTTCTAACAATAGGTTAAGTGGTAGTAATTTATAGTAAAGCTCTGGAGTAGAATAGACCATTATAGCTGCAATGCTGACCTGTGGCACAAGGACTTACAAGCATTATTTGAAAAAAGAAAAAAAAGAAAGTAATTTCCACAGTTAGTGAGAATAGTGTGACACTTCTGACTTCTTTAGGGGTCTTGATGTTACTGACTGCAAGATAAAGAAAGGATTCCAGTTGTCAGTGATTCTGGGGTGTCAGTAGTCAGCCTAAGTGGTCGGCTGTGGGTCCCTCAGCTGTGCGGTGCCTTTTTCTGCCTTTACGGTCAGATGCTCCTTTCAGGTAATGCGAAACGTTAACCTAGACCGCTTCATCAGTGGCATCCTGGGTTGCCAGGTTCTTCCGGATGGCTAATTTAGAAAATACAGATCTGTCATTTCATTTGAATTGCATGAGGCCATACACATCTACTTAAATATAATAAAAAAAATATCCAACTTACTTTGAACAATGGTCTAAAGCAGTGGTTCTCAATTCCAGTCCTCGTGACCCACTGCTCTGCACATTTTGTATGTCTCCCTTATTTAACAGACCTGAACCAGATCATCAGCTCATTAGGAGAGACTCCATGAACTGAACTGAGTGTGTCAGATAAGAGAGACATACAAAAAGTGCAGAGCAGTGGGTCACGAGGACTGGAATTGAGAACCACTGGTCTAAAGGAACATGTCTCTAAAACATGCTTTATCCCCTACACCAAGCTGAAAATCCAAAAAACTGTTACAAATTACATTTCTCTGAAGCTTCTCATAAATAAATAAAAAATGTGAAAGGCTAAGGATTCAGACTGTAATATATGCAGTTTACAATCTTAAATTTACTTTTTAGATTACTCTATGGCGTTATAATCAGCAAACTTACAAATTGTTCCTGGAGCTTTTTATCCTGCTTCAAACTGTTGTCAAGACACGGCAAATCTTCCTGGGTGTGTAGGGGGAGTAACAGATCCCCTGACAGGGATAACTCCAACAGACACAACATCGCCAAACTCTGCAAGACGTCACAGCATAAGGGTCTGATCTGCACCTACAGGGTTTCCCAGAATAAAATAGTCAGTCCTGGTCCCTCAACTACTAAACTATGACATTTATATCTAGGTCTACTACATGTACAGGTAGCCCCAGTGGGAATTAAACCAACAACCACAGGTGCTGTTTGCAAGTTGTACCTGATTGCCCAGTGCAAGCAAACGTCTTCAACATTGTTTGTTGAACTTGCTTCACCTGCTCTTGAAGTAAGCCGCTGTCATCCGAAGCTACAAAATGAAAGGCATATGGTAATTTTGGACTTACATCACACACAAAAAAGTACAATTTAAGAAACAGTGCAAGTTCTCACCTGCTCGTGCATTGCTTTCCCTCAGGGCTTGGTTCTACATTTTAAAAATAAAACAAACAACTAAAGGCACTATTTGCAATACTGTTAAAACACTGGACATTAAGACATAGGGCTAGAATATACCTTCACAGCTGAAAACTTCATGCTTGACACGAGATGCCATTGGAGTACAAGGGCCAACAATAGACCAATGACTTTCTCCCTCCTATTGATAATCATTGACATGTAAAAATATGTTTGAAGTTATTGCATACATTTAATGAATTGGACTTAAATGTAACACTTAGTTAAGCGCAACGTATTACATACCGCCAGAGTTTTCACCCATATGCTGCCAGGGTAAATTTGCTGCCGGGGGTGTAAAGCTTAGTACTTGATGAGCTGGGGGAGCAAACATAACAGCTTTCATTTCAATGCAGAGTATTGCATATTCAGTAATGAAACAATAATTGAACTGTGCAAAGCTAATGGAATGTACAACACACCTCAACACCTTTCATCCAGAAACTGCTGCAGCGAATCCCATCAAGTGTCCTAGTGAAAAACAGATTATGATTAAAGGATTCATCATCTTAAAGTCAGCATGAAATCAAATTTTACAATTTGTATTTTTATATGTAATATTGTAGTGTTTATGTAAATGATTCATCTGTGCACTTCATTTTTTATTCATGTACCCTTATAATATTTAATCAAATACGTTACCCTTCCCTCCCCCCTCGAAACGACTTCTCTTCCGGTCATGTGCAATGGCGTGAGGGCGTAGCAACTCCCCTCAAACCATTAGTCTGCTATAAGCAGAGATGGAGAGGAGGAGCGCTAGAGTAAAACCCTGCTCCTCTATTCAATATTCCCTTTCACTTGGAAATACGTCACAACACTGGAGAAAAGTCGTTTGTAACTTCCGGTTCATGCCAACTTTAAATAGAAGCAATAGTTTCCAAGCCAAAAAACTTCACAAATAACATCACTTACTTGTACTCAAACTCTTGGCGGATTCTGGATTACTGGGGAGAAACCTGGTTCTAAGAAAGAGGAAACAGAAATTTTATGATAATAATAATAATAATGAATGAAAGATTCCGCTATCCACAATAAACAGACAAATAAATTACACAGATGAAATAAAGGAAAATCAAATGTACAAGTCAGACCCATTTACCTGCTCCCTTCATGGACTTAAAATGATGTTTCTCCCAGGTGCTGTGTGGAGGTGTGCAGCGGATGGCTAAATTGTTCCTTTGTCTTTTTTGCGGAGGTTAAATGGGGGCCAATGGCACATGCCCTTCGCTGAGCCACGCTTGCGGAACCACTGCAAATGGCAGATCCTCCTTGTTGATAAACTGAACAATGTGAAGCATCTAAAATAGAAGACACATTAGCATAAAGTATACTTTTTGATAAAAAAAATTTCAGGCAAAATCAACAACATTAAAATGCTCACACCTTCGAAAAAGCAGTAATTTTCACAAGTGGATCAACAGAAAACCATGTTCAGACAAACAAAATCATATAAAAAACCTACATCGTTATTTTTGTAAGAAAACACCAAAAGTTAAACTAGTCTTTCTAGATGTAAAGTTTGGCTACCTACTGTAGCTAGATACATTTAACATGTAACGTTAGAACATGCTTGAACTCAGTGTGTAAAAAAAGGTGAAACAGCATGTGGTAGCGAACACTGTAATCTAGACTAGCAGCATAATTATGTTTAGTTAGAAAACAACACAAGTTATACTGATCAGTCTTTCTTGTCGTGAAGATTTTGCTAACGTTACCATTCCCACCGTAGTTCAGGAACTGTAACGTTAGTTAATTCGACTGACCAATACTATCTTAAACCACATGTACTCACACTTGTATAAACATACATAACAGTTAAACATACTTAGAAGAAGAAAAAAACTCAACGCCAGGAAGAAACTAAGTAACGTTAGCCTAGCTATGGCGGAAGCATGGCGGAAACTTTGCAAACAAGGCTAACTTACTTTAGCTTGACTAGTTAGGCAAGAACAGATTTTAAGAAGAAGAACTAAAAACAATGTCAAAAATGAACATAGTAATAATTGCGTTAAACAAAAAGGAAAAATGTACTTACTTAAAAGATCGTATATTTCCTCTCTCCAAATACTGAAACCGTGTGACGAGACGAGTAAATCTGCTTCAGTTTTTTAGGTGCTGCCCCTCTCGACCGGTGGAGGTACTTCTCTGTTTGTGCTTTAACACTTTCTTAAACATTTGTACAGGTCGCAAAACTCGCAATTGCAAACTGCAAAGTAATCCCTTATACATGTAAAATGTAAAATAAATTAAAAATTGAGCTTGTAAAACAATGAAAGACATAACCACAATTTCCTGGAGTGACAGAGAGACAAAATATTTATAAATATTTCACTTTATCCTTCAGGTCAAAACAGGGATTTTCATGTTTCTCATAGACATTACCATGGTTGCAAATTAATAAAAAAAATATAAAGCAAACCCAAGATTTTGGCCAAGTTGCAGATGTCTTTCACTGTTCACTGATTTCAAGCATTGGTGAAAAATCTAACTTCATCCATTTATTCTGCTAAATTGTTCATACCATGAATGAAATATTTATTTTAAAAACTAATCAGAATCAGAAAGATATTTATTGCCAAGTAAGTTTTACAAAAGGAATTCTTTTTGGTCTATTGGTGCATCTCAAATTGTGCATAAATCAAAGAAATGTAAAGAATTGTCACCTTAAGTGAATAAAATAATTCTATATATTTTACATATTATCGCTTCAGAGTTTCAAAGTAATTTAAATGTAATTTCCTAAACCTTATCATGGAATCAGAGTAAAATCTGTTATAACCCCTAATGGCTTTGGAGCAACAACAGAAATGTATATAATTCACATAATAATTATAATCGCTTTAAATGTGAAAAGTAGTTAAGATGCTGTCAGTTTCACTCATGGCTGGTCGATTTCAAAGCGTCTTGCCGCCAGCCGGCCGCGGTTCATTTAGACGGCGGCAACCGCCAGAGAGAATGAAGTCGGCGGCCCGGCGGCTGTTCGCCGGCGGCATCTCGCAAGAAATGGGAGTGACGTATTCGGCGGCAAACGTTTCATCGCCGCCAGCGGGACGCACCTATAGCCGACAGCTTGGGGCCGGCGGCAAAAAGAAGCCGTGCCGATATTTTTTGCTATCTGGGAGTATCAACAAAATAATCTATTTGTTGTGTTTCTTTAAACACAATTTTATACTAGGAAACTAACATATCATAAACCTCTAATTAGTATGTATTGATGTGTTAGTACACAAACCAAGTTTATTCTGTAAAAATAGAATAAAACATGTCTTGAGTTACTTGCATTAACCCTGTTCTGCAGTTGAATGTGTGCCCCAACCATAGGCCCCAATCTGAAAGAATCTGATATATATTATTTATTTCCTTATATACATTAATATACATTTATTAACTTATATAAGTTTGTTCTGTATGAACATGTAGTATTTATTTGTGCAGGCTTAAAAACACTGATTTTCTTGCTCAAATTCATGTTGGAACATTTAAAAAAAAATCTAATCTTTTTTTTTTTTTTTTTTTTTTGCAAGCATGACAAATATCTATAAATATATAACATGCCTCATAATTTTGGTTATTTAAAGGTACCATTGGCCTTTTTCATTCATTTTATTATTGTTAATTTAATTATAAAATAAAAATAAAAATGTTTAACTGCTGTGTAAATGCATGTATGCCACATCTGGGCAGCATTAAACAATTTGCCACTACAGATGCAATTTTAAGTAATTTTTTTTATATAAAAGATGGGACAGATACATTATATAATGTAAGTAAAAACAAATCCCCCTAATGATCATTTTCATTGGGAAAATGTCACAAACTTTAATTTCTGACATTGGTAAGGTTTTACGTTTTGTAAATACTAACTTTGTTGTTTTATAGGTTTGCTCAAGGATTGAGATTACGCCAGATTGACATGATGGAAGATGGAGTGGCATCCAGTTCAACAACACTCTAAAAAATGAACAAAAAGCTCAGAAAGGTAAGCTTAAGTGTTAGTTTTGATTTGATTAGTTTTGGATTCTGTTCTGTTATAATGTAAATTCCCATTTTGTTAAATACAACTCTGGTGTGCATCCTGGGATTGTTGAAAAAATTGTAAACAAATCAAGTTTAGAGTACATATGAAGAGTTCAGATGCAAAAACCTGTTAATGCCATCTGAAATTTTCATCTAGAATGATAATTTTTATCAAGCTCGTATATTTAGTTTCAATAATTTCACTTAAATGGCAATTAATAGGTAATTTTCATTGCCATTTAAGTGAAATTACTGAACTTAAATATACAAGCTTCATAAAAATGATCATTCTAGGAGGAAATTTCAGATGGCATTTAGAGGCTTTTGCATCTGAACTCTTCATATGCTTGAAACTAAATCTGGTGTAATAGTTTGCTTTTTATGCTTTCTAACAATGGTTTTTAATTAAAAGGTGTGCACAAATGCATTGAGAAGGATGAAAAGAAAGCACCAATTCAAAATTGGAGGGCGATCGAGACATAGTTTCGTTGTAATTGATGAGTCAAAATTCACTCATAAAAGAAAGGTAAAAAAAAAAAAAAAAATCAGCTCAAATCTAGTTAGTAATTAGTAATTACTAGTAATTTAGCATAGCAGAACTGCATTTGGTTAAGATTTTATGTGCAAACTTGTAAGATGTATTGTGTATTTGTGTATACATAACTGAAATTATGTATTTCTTATAGTATAACCGTGGACGGTATGGTGGTACTTGGGCAAGACATGGATGGGTGTTTGGTCTGTTAGAAGTACACCACAGTAGCCGAAGACCTGTTGTTAAGCTGGTCCCTTCACGAGCACGCACAACTCTGATCCCAATCATTAAACGGCATGTTAGAAGCGGTTCAACAATCTACAGTGATTCCTGGCGGGCATATGTACAGTCCCTCACTAAAGAAGGATATCATCACTATCCGGTAAACCACAAGAATAACTTTGTGGATCCACAGACTGGCAGCCACACTCAACACATTGAGAGATACTGGCAAACAATTAAAGGACAAGTGTGGAGATTAAGGGGGAACCGTACTGAGAAAATGCTAAAGAGCCACTTGAAGTTTATTGAATGGACATATTGGCGGGGAAAGAAAACCAAGAAAGGCATCTTTGGAAGGCTCATTCACGACATAAGTCAAAAATACAGAGTGTGAGTCCATTAGTTTTGACTTTTGTCCACTGACCTCAGTGGACTTTCAAGAATACACTTTAGAGTGTAAATTTCATTTATAAAATATGTATTCTCATTAATGTTTGTGAAACATTGTACATTTTAGCAGTTAATTATATGTTGTATTTGAAGGGGGAAAATAAATTTACAATTTGACTTGTCATTTTGATAATGTCACCTTTTGTGTGCAGGCAGGTGGATGGAAAGGGTAACACCACATCAATTCAACTCTACACTATTGAGTTAAAATACAGTATTCAGTCATTGTAATGTAGTTGGGAAGCTACTGCTTGTATTTATGCTGTGAACTAGTGAGTTTACCCAAACTAAGGTACATATGGACAAGGTAAGATAGAAATTAAGTACTCTTAAGTACAGTCTTGATACACTTTATTTTACGTAGCTTATACCTGTGTAATATTATGTAGTTGCAATGTAATAAAGAAGCTAATGCATGTATTTAAGCTGTGAACTAGTGAGTTAATTCAAACTAAGGTACATATGGATAAGGTATGTAAATACAAATGAAGTACACTTAAGTACAGTCTTGATACACTTTATTTTACGTAGCTTATACCTGTGTAATATTATGTAATTGCAATGTAATTAGGAAGTTAATGCATGTATTTAAGCTGTGAACTAGTAAGTTAATTCAAACTAAGGTACATATGGATAATGTATGTAGATACACATGAAGTCCACTTAAGTACAGTCTTGATACACTTTATTTTACGTAGCTTATACCTGTGTAATATTATGTAATTGCAATGTAATTAGGAAGTTAATGCATGTATTTAAGCTGTGAACTAGTGAGTTAATTCAAACTAAGGTACATATGGATAATGTATGTAGATACACATGAAGTCCACTTAAGTACAGTCTTGATACACTTTATTTTACGTAGCTTATACCTGTGTAATATTATGTAATTGCAATGTATTTAGGAAGCTAATGCATGTATTTAAGCTTTGAACTAGTGAGTTAATTCAAACTAAGGTACATATGGATAAGGTATGTAAATACAAATGAAGTACACTTAAGTACAGTCTTGATACACTTTATTTTACGTAGCTTATACCTTTGTAATTTTATGTAATTGCAATGTAATTAGGAAGCTAATGCATGTATTTAAGCTGTGAACTAGTGAGTTAATTCAAACTAAGGTACATATGAATAAGGTATGTAGATACACATGAAGTCCACTTAAGTACAGTCTTGATACACTTTATTTTATGTAGCTTATACCTGTGTAATATTATGTAATTGCAATGTAATTAGGAAGTTAATGCATGTATTTAAGCTGTGAACTAGTGAGTTAATCCAAACTAAGGTACATATGGATAATGTATGTAGATACACATGAAGTCCACTTAAGTACAGTCTTGATACACTTTATTTTACGTTGCTTATACCTGTGTAATATTATGTAATTGCAATGTAATAAGGAAGCTAATGCATGTATTTAAGCTGTGAACTAGTGAGTTAAATCAAACTAAGGTACATATGGATAAGGTATGTAGATACACATGAAGTCCACTTAAGTACAGTCTTGATACACTTTATTTTACGTAGCTTATACCTGTGTAATTTCCTGTAATTGCAATGTAATTAGGAAGCTAATGCATGTATTTAAGCTGTGAACGGGTGAGTTAATTCAAACTAAGGTACATGTGTGGTACTAAGTACTTTCTTACATAATTACAATGTACCAAGTTTGTAACATGTATGTAACAGACTCGGCTTGTTACATATGTGTAACAGTAGCTGCCTATTACATGTGTGTAATTACAATCTGTAAGTACAGGCTGTACCATAACTTAGTTACATGTTAATTACATTTTGGTACATGAAATTACAATGTTTATTACTAAGTAATTAACTAAGTAATTACTCTGTATCAAGGACACCGTAAAATAAAGTGTTACCGTTGTACTTACTTGTTTCTTTGTGTTGAACTGGTAGTTAGATAAACTGAGGAAGGTATAGTTAACTTAATCAAATAAGTTTAGTGAACTTTAAACAATTATTTGGCACAACTTCGCATGCGACCCCCATGGGATCCGGTCTGGCTTAGCCCGAACGAGTAACGTGGGGCCGCCCTCCTGTGGGCTCACCCCCTGCAAGAGGGACGGTAAGGGGCCGCTGCACGTTGGAAAAGTCCAGCCTTTCAGAAATAAAATTATTCCTGATTCAAGCAGAATCTGCAGAAAATAAAAACAGACGATAACAATGTGGTTTTGGTAAAATGAGTAATGAATTTAATCAATCCTTACTTTAAGCAAATACAAACATTAAGTAAAAGTGAAGGAGAATGAGACATCTCTCTCTTTACTGACTTATAAGAGCCAAAGCATCTCAAGAGAAGAAGAGAAGAAAAGTTTCCAGTTTCAAAGATGCATGAAAATGTATCTTGCATTTCCATGGAAGAGTAGAAGTGGAAGAGAAACAATGTTTGTGCTGATGAAAAACAATGAAGAACGAGTTAAAAATTATTATCAGATTCATGTCTCTCTTTAAAGTGTCATGGCTTCTTCTTCAGCTCCTGAACTTTGCCTTCAAAAGTTTTTTTTTTTTTTTTTAGTGTGAATTTTCTGGCCCTCTTTCACTTCATCTTCTGTAGTAAAGGACTTCTGCACTGAAACACACACCACCGTGTCTTTTCTGCTGTAATATTACTAATGAATCTTCTCCTTTGTGTGAATCTTCAGGTGTTTCTTCAGGACTGACGCCCAATGAAACCGTTTACCGCACTGATCACAGTTAAATGGTCTTTCTTCAGAATGAGAAGCTGATTTGATTTCAGAGCGAAAGCCTGAGCCGCTTCTTCCCAGTGTGAACTCTCTCATGTGAATCTTCAGACTTGATTTTCATGTGCAGTGTTTTTTACACTGAGGGCAGGAGACCTGAAGCGGTGACAGATTTTTTGCCTTCTGTTTTTTCTTTCTTTTCCACGTCCATCAGGTCTGAAAGAAACATTAAATCAAGTGAGATTTCAAATGAGAGACACACGTGAAATGAAAAGTGAAGCTCAAAGTCAAGATCACTGATGAAATGAGAACTGAAAAGACTGCCACTTAAATACAAGGCAAATGAGGGTAAAATGACAAACACCTGTGCAGAACAAATGAATGACCATGACGACATATGAGTGGCGGGAAAACTAAGACAAAGGTGAACATGTGACCGAGAAAAACTAAAAGTCCATGAAAACTGACCGAACTGTTACATCTGTAACTCAAGATCTTCAGATCGCGCAGTATAACATGATAATCAGGTTTTGTCGAAGCCACAGCAACAAACTATTTTATTCAATTGTTTTTAATGATCAAAACCAACTTAAATGAACTAGGGCTGCAAATAATTAATGGAATTAATAATAATAATAATAAGCAGATGTTAGAAACAGAAAGCTGATTTATATTCATCTGTTTAGTCACATGATGTCCGGGGGACAAAGTATGGAAGCCTGTTTCCATCACAGTTGCACAAATAATATAAATATGGAAGTCACAATAATGAGAAACGTTGTCATAATTATGACTTAGTATCTTATAATAATTAGAAACTTTATCATAATAACTTAACATTGCATAATAATGAGATGCTTTTTCATAATAACGACTTAACTGTCTTATAATTCTAACTCAATATCTCATAATAATGTGAAAATGTGAAGCAGAATGCAAGCAACCACCAAGATGTCCTGTTGCTCATCATGGCTGTTAGGAAACTAACTTACACAGGAGAGACTTTAATGCTCAGCACATAAAGATGAACTACTTACTGTGATCTCAGACTGTGTTGATGTGGTTTCTCCACTGTATGGATCTTCATGTGTCGCTTCAGGTGAGTTTTAAAAGAGAAACTCTCTCCACACTGATCACACGTGTGCGACTTCTCTCCAGTGTGGATCCTCTCATGTGTTTTCAGATCTGTTGACCGACTGAATCTCTTGTCACAGTGTGAACACTTGTAAGGTTTTTCTCCAGTGTGAATTCTCTGGTGCACTTTTAAACTGTCCGCTGTAATAAAAGTATTCTCACACTCAAAGCACATGTACTCTTTCACACCAGTGTGAATTTTCTCATGTCTTTGTAAATGACTCCGCAGTGAAAAACTCTTTTCACACACAGAACATGAATGCGGCTTCTCCTTCGTATGAACTCTCAGGTGTGTCTTCAGGTTTGATGCACAGAGAAATGTTTTTCCACATTGATCACATGTGAACGGCTTCTCTCCAGTGTGGATCCTCATGTGAAGATTAAGGTTTGATGAGTGTGTGAAACTTTTTCCACACTGATCACATGCGTACGGCCTTTCTCCAGTGTGGATCCTCATGTGGATCTCAAGATTTTCTTTGGTTGTAAAACTCTTTCCACACTGATTGCATGCATATGACTTTTCTCCAGTGTGGATCCACATGTGTTTCTTAAGGTTATTTTTTTGTGTGAAGCTCTTCCCGCACTGATCACACGTGTGCGGTCTCTCTCCTGTATGAACTCTCATGTGAAGCTTAAGATATTTTTTGTTTGAGAATTTATTTCCACATTGAGCACACATGAATGGTTTCTCTCCAGTGTGGATCATCATGTGAAAGTCAAGAGTTTGTTTGGTTTTGTAACTCTTTCCACACTGAGTGCAGGTGAAAGATTTCTTGGCTCTTCTTTTCTTTAAAAATGTCTTTTTATTCTTTGAGCAACTCAAAGGTTTTTCTCCAGGTTTGACATTATGTTCCTCCTTCACTTCACTCAGTTCTTCACTCTCCTCCTTCACTTCACTCAGTTCTTCACTCTCCTCCTTCACTTCACTCAGTTCTTCACTCTCCTCCTTCACTTCACTCAGTTCTTCACTCTCCTCCTTCACTTCACTCAGTTCTTCACTCTCCTCCTTCACTTCCATCAGGTCTGAAATCAAAGAGAAAAAGTTATTTCCTTTTCAGTACAACAAAAATAATTCAAAGAGAAGAATATGAAGTGAAAGGACATAAAAGAGCTCTGATGTAATAACAAAAAGTACTTTCCGTTAATGAGGTACATTGATGATAATTATTTTTTAAAACATTATAGACACAAATCCCATGTTTCTGTAGCAAGAACTATTAAATATATTTGATCATTGACACAAATATCTCATGTAAAATGTAATTTATTTTACTTAAAACTATTTAATTATTACAGTCCAGTCACACTAGACTTTTAACTCCAATGACTCCCATTCATTTGCATGTAAACGTGGGAAACCAAAAACGTCTCGGTTACATATGGTAACCCTCGTTCCCTGAGGGAGGGAACGGAGACGTACGTCGTGGTGAACGACGAATAGGAATCTCGCTAGAGAGGCCAATCTACTTCGAGTGAAACTAAAACAAGCCAATACACATTGGCGTGCAATCATTTGCATCAGCTGCGCAGCCTCGCAGCGCGGGTATTTAACGAGCAGCTGGTGTGATTGCACTTCAGTTTTTTGCTGAGGAGCCAAGCCTGAAAAGCTGGTCGCCCCGGCGGGTAGCAGCAGATGTGGCGACGGGACGTACGTCTCCGTTCCCTCCCTCAGGGAACGAGGGTTACCATATGTAACCGAGACGTTCCCTATCGTCCGGTCACTACGACGTACGTCATGGTGAACGACGAATAGGAATCCCTAGCAAAGCGCCACAGCTGCTGCACCCCATCCAGCGCCCCGTGTAAGCCTCCTCACCTTCTTGCCTGGAAGGACGATAGGAGAGGGCTTACACCGAGAGTATCCGTCACTGTTGTTCCGTTATAACCCATACAGTGAGATTATTGGATAACACTGGGAAAGCGTGCCCGATCTGAGGGAGGGGAACGCTGCGGGAGCCACATTCTTAAGGAGAGTTATGTGGGAATAGACATATGGACTAACCCGAGGGTTGTACTGCATATGAGTAATGGGTGACTTAGCCCAAGGGAAAAACACGGGCTTCCATTAGGAGCAGCCGTGGAGAATATACACATATGGGATCCCCGTAGGGTCACACATATGGGACCCAGCCTAGACCCGGTTCTCAAGGATTCAGCGGACAAGGCCTGGCACCGGACACTCCGCCATGTCCGGGCCGAGGGTGTTTGGAGGACTCAACAGGTTTTGACTCTGGAGTAATAAGGTGCACAGTAGGATGCAGCAAGCCGACAGAGCCGGTACTCACCGTGCTTCTACCCGTTTAGGGTGAGAACACGGGAGGACACGGGCTCTACACGTAGGCTATAGAATCTAGCGAACGTGTTAGGTGTCGCCCAGCCCGCAGCTCTACAGATATCTGTTAGCGAGGAGCCACGTGCCAGCGCCCAGGAGGATGCAACGCCTCTCGTGGAGTGTGCATGCAACCTGAGCGGACAGGGCACGCCTTGAGATTGGTAAGCCAAGGCGATGGCATCCACTATCCAGTGGGCCATCCTCTGCTTGGAGACAGCCTTTCCCTTCTGCTGGCCTCCGTAACAGACAAAGAGCTGGTCTGAGGTCCTGATGCTTCGAGTTCTGTCCACGTACATACGCAGAGCGCGAACGGGACAGAGCAAAGCCAGGGCTGGGTCTGCCTCCTCCAGGGGCAGCGCTTGCAGGTTCACTACCTGATCTCTAAAGGGAGTGGTAGGAACCTTGGGCACATAGCCAGGCCGGGGTCTCAGTACAACATGGTTGTCACCCGGCCCGAACTCTAGGCACGATTCGTCGACCGAAAATGCTTGCAGGTCCCCTACCCTCTTGATCGAAGCCAGTGCAATCAGCAGCAAAGTCTTCAAGGAGAGAAGCTTTAAGTCTGCTGACTGCAAAGGCTCAAAGGGAGCATCCTGAAGTGCTCGAAGCACCAGGGAAAGGTCCCAAGAGGGTATGGAGGGAGGACGAGGAGGATTTAATCGTCTCGCCCCCCTAAGGAACCTGACGACCAGGTCGTGCTTTCCTACTGTTTTGCCATCTATGTGGTCATGATATGCTGAAATAGCAGCAGCATGTACTTTAAGGGTGGAGGGAGACAGCCTTCGCTCCAACCCTTGCTGCAAGAAGGAAAGCACTGACCCTATCGAACATCTTCGGGGGTCCTCTCTACGGGAGGAACACCACTCGACGAACAGGTTCCACTTCAAGGCGTACGCACGTCTCGTAGACGGCGCTCGCGCAGAAGTGATGGTGTTAAGTACCTCTGGGGGTAAGTCACCTAGAACCTCCGCGTCCCGTCCAGGGACCAGACATGGAGTTTCCAGAGGTCCGGACGCGGGTGCCATAGGGTGCCCCGTCTCTGAGTCAGAAGATCCTTCCTCAAAGGAATGGGCCAGGGAGGGACTGTCACGAGGAGCATGAGTTCTGGGAACCAAGTCCGGGTGGGCCAATAGGGAGCCACCAGAAGGACCTGCTCCTCGTCCTCCCTGACTTTGCACAGGGTCTGTGCAAGTAGGCTCACTGGGGGAAATGCATATTTGCAGAGGCCCCGGGGCCAGCTGTGAGCCAGTGCGTCCGTGCCGAGTGTTCCCTCGGTCAGGGAGTAAAACAGCTGGCAGTGGGAGGTCTCTGAGGAGGCAAACAGGTCTACCTGAGCCTCCCCGAACTCTCTCCAGATCAGCTGAACCACCTGGGGGTGGAGTCGCCATTCTCCCGGGAGCACAGCTCGTGATAGCTCGTCGGCCACACGGTTGAGCACACCGGGGACATACATGGCTCGAAGCGACCTCAGACGCTTCTGACTCCAAAGGAGGAGATGGCGGGCGAGTTGCGACATGCGACGGGAGCGTAGACCACCTTGACGGTTGATGTACGCAACGGTCGCAGTGTTGTCCGTACGGACCAGCACGTCTCTGCCCTGTAGCGGCCTTTTTAGGCGGCTCAGAGCGAGACGAACTGCTAGCAACTCGAGGCAGTTGATGTGCCAGTGCAGTTGGGGGCCCGTCCACACCCCTGATACTGCATGCCCGTTGTACGTGGCACCCCAGCCGGTGGCAGAGGCATCTGTGAATACCACAGCATGCCTGGACACCTGTTCCAAGGGGACTCCTGCCCGAAGGAACGAGGGGTCTGACCACGGGCTGAAGGTCTGGCGGCACGCCGGTGTGATTGCCACCCGGTGAGTGCCATGATGCCACGCCCATCTCGGGACTCGGCCGTGAAGCCAGTGCTGAAGCGGTCTCATATGAAGCAGCCCGAGCGGAGTTACCGCTGCTGCCGCTGCCATATGCCCCAGGAGCCTCTGAAAGAATTTCAGTGGGACCGCCGTCCTGCCTTTGAACGTGTTCAAGCAGTTCAGCACCGACTGAGCGCGTTGCTCTGTGAGACGCGCTGTCTGGGCGACCGAATCCAACTCCATACCGAGATAAGAGATCCTCTGCACGGGGGCGAGTTTGCTCTTCTCCCAGTTGACCTGAAGGCCCAGCTGGCTGAGGTGCCTGAGCACGAGGTCCCTGTGTTCGCATAACTGATCTCGAGAGTGTGCCAGTATGAGCCAGTCGTCGAGATAGTTGAGAATGCGAACGCCCTGTTCTCTCATGGGAACAAGGGCCCCCTCCGTGACTTTCGTGAAGACACGAGGAGACAGGGCCAGCCCGAAGGGCAGGACCTTGTACTGATATGCTCGACCCTCGAACGCAAAGCGCAGAAACGGCCTGTGTCGAGGAAGAATCGAGACATGAAAGTACGCGTCCTTCAGGTCGATCGCTGCAAACCAATCTTGGGGACGGATGCATTCGAAAATGCGTTTCTGCGTAAGCATTTTGAACGGTAGCTTGTGAAGGCTCCGATTCAAAACTCGCAGGTCCAAGATCGGTCGTAACCCACCACCTTTCTTGGGTACAATGAAGTAGGGACTGTAGTGCCCTGACCTCATATCGGCTGGAGGGACCGGCTCTATCGCGTCCTTCGCCAGTAGGACTGCGATCTCCGCGCGCAAGACATGGGCATCGGCTGCTCTCACTGTAGTGGAGTGGATGGCCCGAAACTTGGGGGGACGCCGGGCGAACTGAATCGCATAGCCGAGCCTGATGGTCCGAATGAGCCAGCGAGACGGACTGGGGAGCGCTAGCCAGGCTCGCAGAGACCGTACAAGCGGGACCAAAGGGACCGTAGGCGTACCCGGAGTGGGGCAGCGAGGTGGAACACAGGGGCTCGGCTCGGGAGGCTCTCTCTGGGAGGCGGCCCGTAGCGGAGTCTGAGTGTGCTGTGCAACACTTACCTGGTTCCACGAGGCCGGAGGTGCAGGAGGCGGCTTGGTTGCGTTCTCGAACTGCACACTGCTGCCTGCTGGCGATAGAAGAGGCGGATGAGAGTGGTGAGGATTCTCTCCCCCCACTGCTCTCCGGGCCCTCTTCGGACCCAGAGACGGAAGAAACTGCTCTTTTATTGAAAATTTGGGTACCGCTGGTTTTGAGGCCAGCGGCGGAACAAAAACAAAAGGAAACAAAGGATTTTCCACCCGGCCCTCTTCCGGGGGATGGAGCGATGCGGTCATCGTCTCCTGGAGAGCAGTCCCTGCCATCTCTGGGTCGCCCGTCCTAGGGCCGCTTGCTCCTGGCTTTGCCGCCCTTCTTAGCGGGGTCCTGGACGGGCGGGGCGGCCCGCCTGCGACTGGCTCCACGGCGCCGTTTAGATGGAGGCTGCTGCGGCGGCACGGGAGCAGGGGCAGACGCAGGAGGCCGCCCTCGGCGACGAGCAGACTGAGGGGCCGCAGGCGGTGGGGTGGGAGCAGCAGCTGGCCGTCGCGGCAGGATGTGTCTGATGGCCTCAGTCTGCTTTTGTACAGCCGAGAACTGCTGGGCGAAGTTCTCGACCGCGTCGCCGAAGAGGCCGGTCTGGGACACGGGGGAGTTAAGGAACCGGAGCTTGTCGGTCTCCCTCATGTCGGCCAGACACAGCCAGAGATGGCGTTCCTGGACCACCATGGTGGACATCGCACGACCCACCGACCGCGCGGTCACCTTCGTCGCACGAAGCGCGAGGTCCGTCGCGATACGAAGTTCCTGAAGAACTTGGGGATCGTGACCACCCTCGTGCAGGTCCTTCAGTGCCTTGGCCTGATGGACCTGCAGCAACGCCATAGCGTGCATGGCAGAGGCGGCTTCCCCACAGGCCTTGTAAGCCTTGCCGGTTAAATCCGACGAGTACTTACAGGCCCGGGAAGGAAGACACGGTTCTCCACGCCAAGTGGAGTTAGGGCACAGTTGCATCGCAACGGCCCGTTCCACTGGCGGGATACGCGTGTATCCCTTAGCCGCCCCGCCATCAAGGGTGGTGAGGGAGGAGGAACCACTGGGACGGTTTCTGGCAGTGAAAGGTGCCGTCCATGTCCCCGTAAGCTCCTCATGCACTTCCGGGAAGAAAGGCACTGGGGTGGGTTGCTGAGAACCAGCACGCGCCACCCCGAGATACCAATCGTCCAACCTCGAGGGTTCGGGACACGGTGGAGGATTCCACACGAGCCCGACCCCTTTGGCGGCCCGGGAAAGCATGGCCATCATCTCCGGGTCCGTCTCAGGCACCGCTGGCACACCCGAAGGAGGCAGCGGTGCCGAGTCGTCGTCCGCAGAGAGGTCTGACCCACCCTCCGATGCAGCGATCGACATCTGGTCTTCAGGGGGAGCCCCAAAGGAGACAACCGGTACACACCGCGAGGATGGTCCAGCTTTCTCCAATGGGGGCTCCACTGGCTGCGGAGCATGAGAGGGGTGAGGGTTCCTAGGGGGTTGGTTCCCCGAAGGAGACGCGCTCACCGTAATCCTCAGGTCACCCGTGTCACTGCCCGAAGCAACCCTCTGAGGAGGATTGGATCGAGGCAGAGGCACGGGGACTCCGCCCCTTTGCAGGAACGTGAGTCTCGACCGCAGCTCCGCGATGGTCATCTTCCCACAATGGGTACATGACTCATCCACCAACGCTGCCTCAGCGTGTTTAATGCCCAGACACACGAGGCAGCGTTGGTGACCATCCCGTGAACCCAGGTAACGACCGCATCCAGAAACACACAGATAGAAAGTCATCTTTAAAAAGACGCTCTCTATCTGTGTAAGCTCTTTTAGGGACTGCTCTCACTGGTGCTGAAACACGCAGGGGAACAGTCACTGCGAACACAGACAGGAATGTGCACCTGTCTGTGCGCTGTCTCTCTCTTACCAGCTGTTAGAACAGCCTTTGAGCGCTCTAATGGCGCACCTTACCAGCTGTTATAACAGCTTTTTTTGTTTGCTCAGTATGTAAAACAAAAAAAGACAGAGAAGGTAAAGAGAGAGAGAAAGAAGACTGCTCGCGCTGCCGTGCTGTAACGCCCGCACCGGGAAGGAGAGGTCCGAAAAGGCTTGTCTTGTCACTCTGTTTGTAGAACGCATCGAAGTGCTTGGCTCCGAAGCAAAAAGCTGAAGTGCAATCACACCAGCTGCTCGTTAAATACCCGCGCTGCGAGGCTGCGCAGCTGATGCAAATGATTGCACGCCAATGTGTATTGGCTTGTTTTAGTTTCACTCGAAGTAGATTGGCCTCTCTAGCGAGATTCCTATTCGTCGTTCACCACGACGTACGTCGTAGTGACCGGACGATAGGGAACACAAGTTCCAGTTCAAGTTGGAACACCAATTAATTATTAGTCATTTATATCATAGTTTAAATAGACATTTGATTACTCTATTTAACTCTTTACATTATATTTGACTGGTTCATTTGGATTCAAGTGTCACTAAGTTTCACCTCGGCCAATAATGCTGATCTCACGGTCACAAGCTCATAAGTCTGATTATTAGTCAGAGGTTATGACTAATGACTACCAACCTTGAAGAAATTTTATGAGTACTACAACCCACTAATTCCCATCTCATATCTTGTGCAATGAAGCCCGCGAATGTCCTTTAATTCGCTTCGACTTTTCCGAACTTTATTAAAGATTATTTCTCGTAAGGTTGGAGTAGCATGTGCGCGCGTGTGTGTGTGTGAGAGACAGAGGAATTAGAAGCAAGCAGAATACGGTTGTTTATAAAGCACACGCGCCATCACATATCTCTGTTTAAAACTAAGCTCAGACATAAATCTGAAATTATCTTAATCGATACAGAATCGTTGGAGAGAATCTATAACACAATATCACATAAATTAAACATAAACTGTTATTTCCTGTAGCCAGGCCTATATGTGTAGTGTGCCAAGCTGATGCTTTATCTTCAGGTAATACAGACTGGTTTACTTACTCTCGCGTGTCACGTGACCAGACTGTCATCGCAGCTTTGCGGTTAAAACAATCGCATTTCATCATATCGCGATATTATCGCAAATGCAATTAATCGTTCAGCCCTAATCCATTGTCTCAGTTTTTACACAAACTGTAGCATTGACTGTATTCATCAACCCTGTTACTAAAGTTACTGTAAGAAGAATGTTCTCTATAACAGTTGAACTCATATCATTTATGATTAATACAACTTAAAGGTGCTGTAAGCGATGCCACGCGTTTTTTAGGCCCAAACAATTTTTGTCACATACAGCAAACATCTCCTCACTATCCGCTAGCTGCCTGTCCCCTGAACACACTGTAAAAAAACGCGGTCTCTGTAGACACCACAGGCTCCACAAACGGCAACAAAAACAAACTGGGCTCACCCGCACCATGAAACACAACAAACAGTGCTCCAGCCAATCACCGACAAGAAGTATTTGAGGGGTGTGGTTTGGGGGTTAGTGCGCGTGCACATGAAGGGGGTGTGGAGGAGAGAGAAGCATGAAGAGGGAAGTTTGAATTATGGCCGACACACGACCAAAGAGACGACGTTCCGATGAACAAATTGCAAAGAAGAGGGACAAGGATAAGGGACGAGGATAAGGAACGCGCGAAATACCGAATTTACATCGGAAAAAAATTCGAAAGGTGGCGAGAACTCCGCCGGCAGAAGGGCTTCCGATCCACATTCAGTTGCTCTGTTTTTGCAGAACAGGTAAATCCATATTTCTTTCTAAACTGACGTTCATGTTCGCCAAACCAACACAAGGATGTAATTAGCTAGAACTATGCAGTCAGCGTTAACTTTGGTGAATACAACATATATGTTTCAGCTAGCGATCAATCTCTATTGTAAATGATCAAGCAAATTCACAGTAGGGCGACAATTTGTGTGAATGATTGTTTTCATCCACGGTTTGTTATGAATTTGAATGTTCATTTATAGGCTGTTGACAACTTTGACTAAATTTGTTTACGACGCCGCCGTTGTTTATTCTCACTGGGAAACGCGAAGCTACGTTATCTTGCTATTATTGCGTCCTTGTATGGGAGCTATAGTTATAGCTTCAGGTGGCAAAACGATTTTAAAATAATGTTTCTCTTTTTCTGCATTCTGTTCTGCAATATATAAAACCCTTTATCTAACTTGGCGACATTACACATTGAATGAAGTATTCAATGTAAACTTGTAAACAATGTAAACTCAGTAAAACTTAACTTTGTTTGTAGTGACTAGACTTTCCTTTATGCCGGAAGGGAGGGGAGGAGGGAGGAGACGGGATGAGGAGGAGGGAGGGTCTAGCTAGCCTCCGTTTTGTTTGACAACAATTCGAATGTCAACAAGAAGTTACGACTCCCAGCATCGCTTACAGCACCTTTAAGATTTTGCTCAAGTTACACGTACAACCCTGTCAGCCATTCTGGATATTTCATTTACTTGATACAGTTTACTATTTATTGCTTGAAAAATATAAAAATTATACTTGGTTTGATGTTGACAATCAATATGTTTCTCCAACCTCCCTTTACTGAACATTTGTTGAAAATCTGTACTCATTTCATAGTTTAACTGTTTATCTAAATGTGATGAAGTGCTTGAATGTTTCTAGCATGAATGTTCTTCAGCATCATGAATGAATGAAGAATAAACACCAACCTCTTTGTTCTTCAGGATCTTCAGTGTGTTTCATTCTGCAGGGTTCTGGATCACTCATGTTCTCACTGTCCTCTTTAATAAACTCAGTCTTTGCAGATTTCAGCTCTTCCTAAAGCTCTGATGCTCGTCTTCACTTGTAGCTGATGGGAATTTACAGCATTTATTGGAGAATTACTGTGGGAGGAGGTTCACTGATCATGTGACTACTGTAAGAGGGGCTTCACTGATGATGTAATTGCTGTGGGAGGAGCTGATCTGCCAAAATAAAAAAAATATCAGTTACTGATTTGTTTCAATAGGGTCAAAGACCAGATGTTTAATATTAGTGTCAGATTGATATTAAATTTACAAAAGGGATTTTGTATACATAGAAAAATGCAAGTGTAATGTATAAAATGTATATGTTCAAATAACTTTTGCGGAGACAAAATGTCAGAATTTAGTTGAAATAATGTTGAATCATCATTCAGTGTAACATGAAACAATGAAACGACATAATTATTCAGACTTTTTCTGAAGAGACCCTACTAAATGTCATTATTTTTTAAATGATTAAAAGCTTCTTGCTGACAAATAAGTGGTTTGAAGAATATTTGGATAAGATAGTGGGAGAAGGATAAGTATAAAGACTTAAAATGAAAATTATTGAGTATTTTGGGGCTGCACTATGATCCTAAAATACAGTGTTTGAATATGTCATCAAATGATTATTTTTCTAAATATGACTGAAACAAATAATATATATATATATATATATATAGAGAGAGAGAGAGAGAGAGAGAGAGAGAGAGAGAGGGAGAGAGAGAGCATTTATATCTGTCTGTCTATCATACAGCAATTTTTATTTCTAATTCTAACATTATTCTGTTTCTTCGTTAAAATAATGGCAGATATCTAGAAAAGTAGTAAAAAAACTGTAATATAAAAAAACATTTAAAAGCATAAAAGACATATAGTACAACATAAACAGAATACACATACATATAGTAACCAACAATTACCCTCAGTCTGTTGACACCAATGCAATGAGCTTTAAGTGTCAATTTACAGGAGATCTGAAGACATCAGCATAATAAATGAGGTGAAAACAGGAACTATTGTCATGAAATAAAGAGTGTTTTCAGCAGATCTGTTAATGTTGATGAGCCTCAGACTATCAACACTCATTCAACAAGCCATTCAGGATCATCAGCACCCTATTCCGCTGTATGTGAATTCATGTGTTGGAGGCTGTGTTTAGATTTTCTATTGAGATTTTTAGTAACGTCGATGGTTGGTCAGTACTGCTCAATCAAAAACTGCCATAGCAGGTCACACGATCGTTCAGGGAGGAAAATGAACAACAGAATACGTTTTTTTCCACTTTCCTTCCTTGAAAAAACAACATGGAGGAGCTGACGAGAAGGCGCCGGATCGCGTGGGTTGCCGCAATAATGAGATTTTTTATTTATTTTAATAAACAAATACAAAATATTGTCTTCTAAAATTCCCATAAATATGGTTCTGGCATGTGAGGATGAGACTGTGGTTTTCTTGGACAAAGTTGTCATAGTCTGCTGTGCTCTTACAAACATGTGTCCAAGTGTTGTGCAGTGACTGGTTTGTAAAAACGTTTGTTAAAAGTTGTACAAAGCTAGAGGTTTTGTATTGTATATTCCTTGATGACTTGTAGGTTAGTTGATGAATTATGTTGATTTTGTGCTTCATGTTAGTAGACGATAAAGCCAGGCCACATTGCATGAATCAAATAAATTATATTTATTTTGTTTTCAATTAACAATTTGCTTTGATATTCTGTACATCTTTTTACATGCCCTTTTAAAATGCTAGTGAATTTTGTATAACTGCTTAATAAATACATTAAGTGACTTTTATCTGTTTCTGTACTGATTGCATCCACAAAGACTCTTTTAAGTAACGTTACACATAAACTGGGATGGGCAAAGATACATCAATCTATTTTGAAGGGATGTATCTTAAACTCCTGCAAAGTGTATGCACTCAATTAAAAAAACAAGGTTAACGATGTCCAGATTTGTGAGCGCATGTAACGTTAGTGTGTCTGGATCTGTAATCCAGTCTTGGGCTGCTAAATCATATGGATCAACGTTGTTTATCGCGGACAGTTTGTCCAAATAACGTTTTTGGCAGTGGCATTTAGTTTCTCCCGATAGGGTCCCTTCTCTTTTTCTTTAAATTTCTTCCGTTTTTCTTCAATTTTACCTCGTTTTAGCCAAACACACCCAACTATTACATGTCATAGCAACGGGCGGCGAAAAGGTAAACAGAGATCGTGCCTTCTAAGATGGCGCCCACGTCCCATAATGCAACACTGCGTGACGTACCTTCACAGGCTCAATGTAAAGTAATTATCAGTATCTGTCCGAGGATCGCGTGCAGCGTAATAAACTTTGGCCACTTGTTGAGAGAGCCCGGCAGCAAGGGAAACGTGCTTACTTCGTTGGTCCAAAGGCGTACGTTGATGGCAAAGAACTTCATTTGCAAGACATGGAGGTCGTTGAATGATTTGAATTAGCTGCTAGTTGGTGTTGCTAGCGGTACGGTTCTCTCTTTTTGTCATGGTTTTTGACTTAAGTAACAGTTCTCAATTTTCTAAATGCTTACTGAAAGATAACAGACTGCATTTCTCTCTCTCTCTCTCTCTCTCTCTCTCTCTCTCTCTCTCTCTCTCTCTCATATGACCCCAACCGTTTATTTACAAGTAACTGTTTATTTACAGAATGCCGTGGACTGACTCACTTGTTACAGTTTTTTCGTGTTAGGCTATTGTTCTAATGTTTTCTTAAATTTTCTGTTTGCTCAATTAACGCACGAGGGTTACGTAACGATGTCAAACGTAAAGCTATTTTTCTGTATGCTAAATCTCTTAGCTCTGATTTTTGTTTTATACAGGATGTATAAAACAATATGCATGTTTATCTCATGCAAACTCAAGCGATTTTAAGTTTTGGAAATCACAATGGGGTGATGAGTTGTTTTCTTCATATGGTTCTAATCTTTCAGCAGGAGTCATAACGTTAAAGCACAAGTTTAAGGGTAAAATAATAGAGTCAATTTCTGATCCTGAAGGTCATTTTCTTTTTTTATTAGTTACCTTAAATGATTGTATCTTTGTCCTCGGTAACATTTATGGATTTAACACGGCAAAAAATAACTTGAAACTGTTTAATTTGATAGAAACACACTTAGACTATTTTAAATCTAAATATTCTAATTTGCTTATTATTTTGGGTGGAGACTTTAACCAAACTATGAACAGCTCTTTAGATAGATCACCACCTAGAATTTCTAATGGATCATCAGATCTCTGTAAATTGATTTCCCGTTTTGGTCTGACTGACATTTGGAGGGAAAAACATCCGCATGCTTCACAATTTACCTGGTCTAACAGCTCTGGTTCATTGAGGTCTAGGATTGACTTCTGGTTAATATCTGACTCTTTATCTGATTATGTCAATAAGGTTGAAATTTTGCCTTCTCCACTATCCGATCATCAATCTATTATTCTGTCTTTTGATAACCCATCTTACTCAAGAACATATAGTTCATATTGGAAACTAAACTCTGCTTTATTAGAGGATGAGGAAACTTGTCAATCTGTAATTTCTAAAATTAATTTATTTTTTAATAAAGCTCAAGCTGAAAACAATTTTAGTTCTAATTGGGAGCTATTAAAATACAACATTAGATTATTGTTATTCAAAGTTGGATCTCAAAAAGCCAAGCAATACAAATTAGAGGAACTTAACATTGTTAAAATAATTGTCTGTCTCTCCTGTATCCCCTTTGTTGTCCAGAAAATAGAATTGGCTGAACTTCAGAACTCATTAGATAACTTGTATATATGTAAAGCAAAGGGTGCTTTTGTTCATTCAAGAAGGAGATGGATGGAAGAGGGAGAAAAAAATTTGAATAATTTTTTTAGGTTAGAGAAACAGCGTAATCATCTCAATTCTATCAATAGTCTTA
This sequence comes from Leuciscus leuciscus, assembly GCF_965113295.1. NCBI lineage: Eukaryota > Metazoa > Chordata > Actinopteri > Cypriniformes > Leuciscidae > Leuciscus > Leuciscus leuciscus. The sequence goes on along the minus strand of NC_138725.1, from coordinate 20,038,087 downwards.
ACTTAAACGGAGTAGTCTTAAAAGATCATAAAGACATTTCTAAGTATTGTGAAGAATTTTATAAAAATCTTTATCGTTCTAGACACTCTCAACAAAATTTGGACTTTTTTAAAAATTCTCTTGACTCAGACCGTATTTCCAAAATTGATGATATTGGGAAAAATCTGTGTGAATCTCCTATTCAATTGAAAGATATTTCTGAGGCGATCGACAAACTGAAACTTAATAAGTCTCCTGGAAATGATGGTCTGACCACAGAGTTCTATAAGAAATTTTCTAATTTTCTTTCTCCATTTCTTCTCCAAGTTTATTTAGAAAGCCTACATAAGGGAACTCTCCCATGTTCTATGACTCAGGGTGTTATAAATTTGATCCCTAAGCCACAAAAGGATCCTTCTCAACTTGAAAATTGGCGACCTATAAGCTTATTAAATAATGATTACAAAATACTAGCCTCGATTTTTGCTAAAAGAATTAAATGTGTTTTAGATCATATAATTGATGACTTTCAGTCGGGTTTCATGAAAGTCAGACTTATCTCAAATAATATTAGGCTTGTTCTTGATACTTTAGATTATTCGGATCTGATCTCTGATGACGGTTTCTTACTTTTTCTTGATTTTTATAAAGCTTTTGATTCTGTTGAGTTTCCTTTTATTCTTAAATCTTTGAATATTTTTTGTTTTGGCCCAAACTTTATCAATGCAATTCAAACTTTGTATAATAACGCCAATGCTTCAATTAAATTACAGCAAGATACTACTAATAGACTTAATATAGATAGAGGCATCCGTCAAGGCTGCCCAATATCGCCGTATCTTTTTCTGCTTCCTATGCAATTATTAGCCTTCCATATTCAAAATAGTAATCTGAAAGGTATCTCTGTTGCAAACCAATCAATTTTAATAAGCCAATTGGCTGATGACACTCTATTTCTAAAAAATAAAGAACAAGTTTCTGTAGCCTTAAATATAATTGATCTCTTTTCATCTGCTTCTGGTTTAATACTTAATATTCACAAATGTGAACTTTTACCTATTAAAGATTCCACTGATGATAAAGTATGTGACATTCCAGTCAAATCCAAAGTGAAATACTTAGGTATAATTATTTGTAAAGATCAAAAAAGAAGATCAATGCTAAATTTTGAACCTCTTATTCTTTCTATTCAACGCAAATTTAATTCTTGGTTACAGCGAGATCTATATATCAGGTAGTGTGTTACGTTCTGTCACGTAATAGATGATCATGAGACGAGGATACAAATGCAGAGAAAATTTATTATTGACATGCAGACAAGGTACAAAACAAAAACTCAGGAAACTCCAGGAACGAGAAACTCGGACAAACGAACCAGCACAGGACTACAAACACAGGGAGGCTAAATAGGGGAACAAACAAGGAGGGTAACGAGACAGACAGGTGGGACAAATTAACCAATAATCAGATAACAAGATGGGAGGGGCTAGACCAGGGGTAGGCAACCTAAGGCAGTGGTTCCCAATCCTGGTCCTGGGGACCCACAACTCTGCACAGTTTGCATGTCTCCCTCATTTAACACACCTGATTCAGATCATCATCTCGTTAGGAAAGAACTCTGAACTGAACTGGGTGTGTCAGATAAAGGAGACATACAAACTGTGCAGAGCTGTGGGTCCCCAGGACCAGGATTGGGAACCACTGACCTAAGGCACGCGTGCCAACACTGGCACGCGGAGGGTTAATCGCTGGCACACAAGCAAATGCGAGAGAAGTGTATGTAGCCTATTTCATTCAGATAAAGTAGTCTAGTTTTATGCCGGTCAAATGCACTAGGGCTCCCCATGATTAACATCGCGTAACATCAGCATCACACGTGCACACGGAACGCACATGTAGGAAACCTCGTGAATTACGGCCGTTTCACGCATATTTTTTTCGGCGTACATGTTAATCCACACCGGGAGCAGGAGCAGCGCGTGAGCGCCCAACAGGAGCGTCGCGTGAGCAGCAGTGAAGCGGGGGTTTCGCCGCCGAGTCTATTTTGTCTGCGCTGCTCACGCTCAATTTAAAGCCCCCTTTCACACAGAGATTCCAGAAAATACACGGATAAAGTGACCCGAGATTTATTTGACCCGGGTTCGTTTGATTTTGGTTCATTCACACTGCCAGTGATTTTCCGGAATCAGAGAGTGCGTTCTCACACAAGCCGTACAAATCCCGTAAAGACACGTGACATCGATGTAACTTAAAATGTCTTAAGTTTGCCTATGAGCTGCGATTTCTCTCTCTGATTCGATCATAAACTTGCACATAACGTATCGTTTCACTAGCTGGCGAACGATCCCGGCTTCAGCGTCATACGACACGGCATTATTACGGCTTTTGTTCACACAGGACTCTTTTCGTTCCGGGACTGAACACGGCAATGTTACTAGGTCCCCAACCCGGCATCAATCCCGGGTCGTGTTTGCATTCACACAGAAGGCAAAGCGCTGTGCGCTGGGTTCAAAGCGCTGTGTGAAAGGTGCTAAAGTGAAAGCTCACTTTTGATGGACAAAATAAATATGATTCCAAACAAAAGTGCCCAAAATGCACAGAATGTGCATGTCTAGTGTGTTTTAACAAGAACTGGATTAGGTTATGTCAGAAAAGAAAATTAAGACTCAAAAATATTTATATAAAATGTACCCATTTAAACTTGTTTTTATTATTCAGTTTGGGTAAAAGGATATGGTATTTTATATATACAAAATATATATATAGAAAATAAATATTTGTGTGTGCTGTAAAGTAGTTCGAAAAAATTTAATCGGAATCGGCTAAAAAAAATAGGTATCGGCAGGTCAAACTCAATGAAAAATCGGAATCGGCCTAGAAAATTGTAATCGGTGCATCTCTAGTTAGGAGTTATAAATATTATTAAATTGTCTATCTAAATCTAAAACAAATTTCAAGAGAAATATTTTAATTTCTGTACTATTTCTGTGTAAGCCATTATGAAAATGTAAAATGTTTGTGTATTTATATGAGTGTGTGTGTGTGTGTGTGTGTGTGTGTGTGTGTATGTATATATATATATATATATATATATATATATATATATATATATATATATATATATATATATATATATATATATATAGGCTATGTGTGTGTTGTGGCACAGTGATGAACTTGGAAACTTAAAAATGGCACTTTATGACAAAAAGGTTGCCGACCCCTGGGCTAGACAATAGACAGGAGCACATGGCCCAAAATAACAAAACACCCATGTGCAGCACAAGACAGGACAGGCATGTGACACTTTCCAAAGCAGATGGGTCATCTCGGGTCATCTCTTCTGCAATGGCTCTGGATGTTCCTGTGGAGATTTCTAGAACGCTGGACAAAATGATAGTAAACTTTGTTTGAAAATCTACAAAACATTTAATCAAAAAGAGTGTTATGATAGCTGATCGGACAATAGGTGGTTTTGACTTAGTGGACTTTTCCACTCTTAATAATTCTTTCAAGGTTAAGTGGATAAAATCTTTCTTGAACAATCCTACATCTTTTTGGAATATTATCCCAAATTATATTTTCAGTTCAGTTGGAGGTTTGCATTTTTTGTTACGCTGCAACTATGACATTTCTAAAACACCTTTAACTCTTTCTAGTTTTCATAAACAGGCTTTAATATGCTGGTCCCTGATATATAAGTATACATTTTCTCCGCATAATTATTTTATTTGGAACAACCAAAATATTAAATATAAAAATAAATCTCTTTTTTTAAACAATTGGTTTGATAAAAATATACTTTTAGTGAGTCAACTTTTAGATGAAAGGGGTGTCTTGCTCTCTTATTTATGCAATAATTCTCTTTTCCAGTCCCCCCAAGAGAATATGCTATTGTTTTTGGGGCAATTCCTGATTGTATAAAACCTTTAGTCAATCCTGGCCCTAAAGGTCCCTTATGCTCTCCACCTATATTTGACAGCACTAATTTATTTGTTGATCAAACTTTCAGCAGATTGTCAAACAAGAAAATTCACTCAATTCTTAACAAGGATCAGATTTCTTTCCCTGCTTGTGTAAGCTTTTGGAACAACAAATTTGATAATAATATAGAATGGGAAGATTTCTGGCTCCTTCAGAAAAAGTTATTTTTATCTAATAAAGTTGTTGAAGTATCTTTTAAAATTATTCATAATTGCAATCCAGTTAATTATAATTTTGCTAAATTTAATAATAGTATCTCCCCCTTGTGCATCTTTTGTCATCAGGTTGATGAGACAATTACTCATTTATTTTGGGAATGTATGTATTGCAAAATATTTTGGGGTTGACTTTTCAAATTTTGTTAAAAGATATATGTCTGTAAACTTTTGTATAAGCCAAAAAATTTGTTTTTTGGTGACTCTCTGAAAGTAGACCCTTATCATTTAAAATTTATTCTCAACTTATTACTTTTTCTTGCCAAATTTTATATTCACAAGTGTAAGTTTTCAAAGAAAACTCCTTCCTTTTTCATTTTTAAGAAAGATTTTGATATATATTTGAACTCCTTGAGGAATTCTAAAAACTCTGCTGCTTGTAAGACTCTACGTTGGTGTCTATCATTTAAGCTAGCTTAATATTCTTTATGTTTATGTAATGTAACCCTCAATGTAATGTTTCTGTGTATTGTTTAGCCTATATGTTCATTTATTGCTCATTTATGGTTGTTTTGTATTTGTTATTGCATAATAAAAAATAATAAAAAAAGAACTCAAAAAAAAAAATTTTTTTTTATCAGTATCTGTTCCAGTAGGTGTCAGATCCACTAAGAGAAGATAGATCTGTCCGGCTTGCCTGAACTGTTCAATATTATCTGTCTGCAGTCCCGGAGGCTGCATTTTCAGGACCCCACTTCTAGGACCGCATTTCTAGGACCCTAGTTTTTTTGTGACAGCGCCACCTACCGACTCGGAGAACCGCAGTCTCAGGAACGCAATTCCAGGACCCTATAGGCCGCTGTACGTGAGCTGTATCGTTCAGTTTCGTTCCGACAAACGGGGCACTAATTTTTCTTTTGCTCAATATGTTCAACGTTAATAAAAGGTATCCAAGCAAAAAGTTCTCCACGCATTATCCTGCAGTTAATGAGAAATTGTAATTTATTGGCGCACTATATTGACTGCGTATTGAGACATGTAAAACGGTTGAGCTAGATTTTCAACCAATCAGCATCGAAAATGTAAGTAGGTCACAGCCGAAATCAAGCCAATATCACTACGCACATGTAAACATGGAGGAGGCCGTAAGCAGCGCATCTTCATCTGACAGCGGATTTGCCAGCCGCGCACCAGGAGCGGTTACAGCCGAGGAGAGCAACGCTCTCGTCACGGCCGTAAAAGACAGAGAAGTGACATTGAGGATGGAGACACACACCCAAATTAGCGTCGGTTAAACAGGCATATAATAATTTGGGTAAATGTGTAAGCGTTGTGCACACACTACATTGATTATGGCCAAGCATGCGCCCTTAAAATAGTATATGAATAACATGTGCAACGCGCCACTGACTTTAAACTATTTTTTTTTTCGGTCAGTGGCGGAATTGTTTTCTAAACCTGCAAAATAGCACCAGGGAACTTTTGCGCCGGAACACGCCTCCTCTTTGCGCTGAACTGCCCCAGGGAGCGCAAGTGTATTTCCTAGTTTACCGACTTCCGCTGTGCGCATGTGCAAAATAGGAATGATACATGCGTCGGTGTACAAAGTCAATTGCGCTGGGTGCAAGATATGGCCCATAATCTCATAATAATGTAAAAATGTTAAGCAGAATGCAAGCAACCAGTGGCGTCATGCCCATTCAAAGTGAGGGGGCACGTGCCCCCTCAGATTTTTCCTCCCTAATAATTTTTTTGTCACAACTTACGCCTATAACGACTCAAATGTATTCTTCTGGATGTGTAATAAATCGGTCAGCATCAGCCCTTTTTCCTAATATGGTGTCTGTGTATCAAATCTAGAGCGCAGCGCTCTAGCATCTTTGCTGTGTATGTTCAAGCAACTCACTCTTCTCGCACGTTGAGCTGGCAATGTTTTACAGATGGTCTTGAAGTGGTAAGTGGGCAAAGCAACAAATCAGCATTGAATTAGTTATGGGATGATATTAAAAGGTAGTGAGATTATTTGTGGTTGACCTGGAAATTTTAACTTGATCAAAAAGTTATGGATTTGATATTAGCTGCGAATTCAGAGCATTAACTTAAGTTGTGTCAGTGTAATGTTATCGATAGCTAGCCTAGTCTAACCGTAAACTAGTTGGCTAACGTTACTGCCATACAAAGCCATAGTAACGTTATCTGATCGGTTTTGAAACATCTGTTCCGTTTTGTCTTGTGTCAAAGTCTCCAGCTGGTTCAATTGTTTTCAGTTTCATAAAAACGAGGGTGTTAAATTTGTTGTAGGCTAACTGCAAAATCCAACCTAACGTTATCAAGGCATCGACTTGATGTTTCTCCCATAGACTGTTATTCACGGTTCTTCACGGATCAGACAGCTAATTCAAATGCAGTGAAAAAAGATAGGCTACCCGTTGGAAAGCTACAGCATAGTTGTTATACAGATCGCTATGACCGTGATGTAGGCTTAGAGTGCACGAAAGTGTAGCAGTCAGCCTCTCTCTCATGTGCTCATAACTTCCGTTATTATTATCAGGTCACTTTACTTGCTCATGATTCGCAAGTAGCAACTTACAAATGAGGTACTACTTGCCATAATTATTATTATTATAATACAACAGTAATGCAGTAATACAAAATATATTATCCATATCACCCGTCAGAAAACAATTCCAACATCTCAGATTGTCCAACATTTTGGCTTGCATGACGCCCCTGCAAGCAACCACCAAGATGTCCTGTTGCTCATCATGGCTGTTAGGAAACTAACTTACAAAGGAGAGACTTTAATGCTCAGCACATAAAGATGAACTACTTACTGTGATCTCAGACTGTGATTGTTTTCCATTTGAGTGAGTAAAGAAGATGGATCATGGTGATTGGGTTTCTCCACTGTATGGATCTTCATGTGTCGCTTCAGGTGAGTTTTAAAAGAGAAACTCTCTCCACACTGATCACACGTGTGCGACTTCTCTCTGATATGGATCCACTCATGTCTTTTCAGATGTCCTGATCGACTGAATCTCTTGCCACAGTGTGAACACTTGTAAGGTTTTTCTCCAGTGTGAATTCTCTGGTGCTCTTTTAAAGATTCCGCTGTAATAAAAGTCTTCTCACACTCAAAGCACATGTACTCTCTCACACCAGTGTGAATTTTCTCATGTACTTTTAAATGTTGCCGCAGTGAAAAACTCTTTCCACACACAGAACATGAATGCGGCTTCTCCTTCGTATGAACTGTCAGGTGTTTCTTCAGGTCTGATGCACTAAGAAATGTTTTGCTGCACTGATCACATGTGAACGGCTTCTCTCCGGTGTGGATCCTCATGTGTTCTTTAAGGTTTGCTGATCGTGTGAAACTCTTTCCGCACTGATCACATGCATACGGCTTTTCTCCAGTGTGGATCCTCATGTGAAGATTAAGATGATGTTTTTGTGTGAAGCTCTTCCCACACTGATCACATGTGAACGGCTTCTCTCCAGTGTGGATCCTCATGTGAATCTCAAGACTTTGTTTGGTTGTGAATCTCTTTTCACATTGATCACATGTGAACGGCTTCTCTCCTGTATGAACTCTCAAGTGACGCTCAAGACTTGGTTTGGTTGTGTAACTCTTTCCACACTGAGTGCAGGTGAAAGATTTCTTGGCTCTTCTTTTCTTTAAAATTGTCTTTTTAGTCTTTGAGCGACACAAGTGTTCTTCACGTTCCTCGTTCTCTTCCATCAGATCTGAAGTGAAAGAAAAAGATCATCAAAATAATACAAAGAGAAAAAAAAAATGAACTCAAAGGACATTAAAGTAGACAACTTCTATAAAATATTACCATTTTGCTGTTTTTAATTTTTTTTTAAATTAAATAAAGTTAAATAAAGCGAGTTCCCCTGTGTTCCATTTTGAGTTTGATGAACTCAATTCCCGCTCTGCTCTTGCCACAGAAACATCACACTGTGGCCTCTTAGTTTAATTACAAGAACACAAGCTGTTTACAGTCCAGTGGAGCAGATTGTATATTATAAAATTTTGGATTTATTATTATTTGTTATACATTGAATTTATCTTAACAAAAAACACAGCAGAGTGTGACATATGACAACAATGTCAATGTCTGTAGAAATTTCACAAGCTGAAAGTCTAGACTGATCCTCTCGTTTAAAACTCCCTATATTGTATTAACATATAACCTTTATTTCGCTATTAAACATCTAAATTATTAATTACTAAGTTCTGTGTAAACGCACAGATAAAAACAGCGCTCTGTCAGCTGGTTCTTTACAATCTAGACAGACAAAAACATGAATAATTCTGATGACACGCCAGATGAGATGGACTTGGTAATTGTGATAATGTGATACAGAACATTGTTCTGTTTATTTTTCAATATATGCATATTGCAGTTCATATTCCAGCGTATTCCTGTTGAAAACAAATGCTTATATTTATGCAAAGTTGATAGACTTCCCCGTCGTTTATTTTTTATGTTCTCCATTTGAAATATAGTTCATACTTTGCCTATAGTTCATATATATGCTGTTGTTATGAATAAAATATGCAACTGAGAGCACTAAGGTACATTGAAGTACCGAGTGTTAACCAGTTTTATAGTTGAATGCCATTACGGTAATTGTCAAAAACAGAAATAAAACAAAAAATAAGTATTTGTTCTGTACATCAGTAATTAGGGACATAAATAGGCAAATAATCGGCATTGGTAGGGATGCAAGATATATCGGCCACCATATGGTATCGACTGATATATGTTCATTTTGAATGTTATCGGTATCGGCCCAATAAGAAAATTTGGCCAATATATTAAAGCCAATAAATAAAGGATTATTTCCTTCAGATGAGTGATGAGAGTTTTAAATTGCTTAAAATATGATTGGAATCTAGCCTGGCAAGCCAGACCTAAATCAAGATGTTAGGTCTGGAAACTCACCATAGACACGGCTCAATCCGAGGGGCGGGATAAACGGTGGTCTTTTCAAATTCCCTCTGCACTCTGGACAGCGCTTCAACCAACCAGAGTGTTTTCCCAACAGCGGAGCTAACGTTAGTTGATAGATTCAACTTTTGAAACTGGCCGGCAAAACTACGAACACATCTTCCTTTTTTAAAAATGACTGAAGTGCCGTTCTTTGCTCTTTTCTCAAATGAAAAACTTAACTGCAAGTCCTCCAGTGTCGCGGCCAAAGCCGATTCAAAAGACCATTCTTCTTTCTTTGTTTTCAAGTAGCAGGGAACCGTCGCAACCCTGTTGTCATTTTGTTAAGCCCGCCCACCGACTCTATACATGATGTGATTGGCCTGACCCAATTTAGGTTTTTGAAGCAAAAAGGTCTATGGAGAGTTGCTAGACTACCCTGGCTGCAAAATATATTTTGCTGCCGCTGGGGTGCGTCTAGATTTCTAGGCTAATTGGAATCACTTCCAAAAGGAAAACACAGTTCAGTGCAACATCTGCAGTGCAACTCTATCATATAGGCTACATAAAATGATGATAGAACATTATATTTGTGTGTTTGGGTTAGGGTTAACCCTAACTCCCAAGGCGGTCATTTTGACCGTTTTTAAATTTTACAATGCCATAACTTTGTTAAAATAAAATTAATGTGGCTGTAGGATACTGACTTTTCCTAAATATGTGTATATTTTATTCTGACACTGTTATTTTATTAAAATCACAAAACACACAACAGTTCTGACTATTTCTACCTAGAATGACCATAACGGTCATTTTGACCGCAAGCGTTATAGATATCATAAGTCCGCTACATTGCAAGTTTCGCAGAGGGACTTCATCACACGACTGGCGAGCGAACTTCACTCCGACCACATGGATTTAAAAGCCATACAACTGGAGGAACTTCAAACAAAATAAAACCAAGGAGACATGTGCCAAATGTCACAAAGAGTGTGTGGGAGCTGCACACGAAAGGCGGTGTTTACCTGTGTGGACTGTGCGTAAGCGTCAATGATGCGGGATGTTTGCGCCGTTCAAATGGGCAGTTAACCTGATTTTGTTCGTTAATATTTTTTGTTCACTGAAACTAATCGTTCTAAAGCAGTTTGATTTCTTGTTTAGCTAATGTTCATGTTTTTTCTTAGCCTGTTTGTGTGTGTACATTTTCACATTCATTTGAATTAAAATTGTGTGTCCTGTTTATTATTACCTATCATTGTAGATCCATTTATTTTTAGATTTTGTATTGATTATTGAACTTATTTACAAATAGGGCTGTACTAAACGGTAACGGTACTTGACGTTTCCTAACTTTTGTGCATGTCTATTCACGTGGTGAGTGCGGTGAAAAAAATATTATTTTAACGCAAAACGTTCCTCAAATAGAGGCAGCGCCTGTCGGGGCAATCTTTCTTTTGTGCTTGTTTTAAGGGCTATGACGACAGGAATTAAAAGCTTCATTGGAAAAGAGAAGGTTAACATGTACAATAGATATGACATGACAAAAATGACGTTCAGTACGGCCATATGAACGTCAAAGTATGAATGGTCAGAATGACCGCTGTGTTCGTTCTAGTAGTTATGGAATTCCGGTAGTTCTAGTGTTAACGGTGAGACTTTTGTAACCAGGCTCTCAAAAATTATAAATACATTTGGATTTAGATTTATCGGCAAATATATCGGTTATCGGCTTTCAAATATAAAGAATTATCAGTTATCGGACAAAATGTTCATATCGGTGCATCCCTAGGTATTGGTTATAAAAAACAGTATTGTTTATCACTACACTGTAAATAATTTCTGTTGTTTTCACAGCATTACACTGATTTTCTCAACAGTTTCTTGCTGTGTAACCTATGTACAGTATGTTACTGTAGATTTTGTTGCTTTCACAGTATTATTTTGTACTTTCAACAGTTATGTACTGTGCACACAGTTGACAGTATGTTACTGTAGATTTGCAATGCATTCTGGGAAATTATTAGTTACTGTAAATCTAAGTACAGCAGTGCAAATTGACCGCGAAAAACACCACACACAATTCCAGTCATTACTGCCGACCTGGAACTTCTTCATGTGGCAAGTAATAAATCTTAGTATTTGTATGCATGGATTCTAGCTAATGACTTTAAAGTTATTTAGAGAGTAGCTGACCACGATTTCGATATTTAATTTAATTTATTCTCAGCATTTTACTATAAGCTGTGTACAATATGATAGATTACTCTAGGTTTCAATGTAGTTTGGGACATGTTACTGTAAACTTAAATACAGTAGTAAGAAATGACCGCGAAAAATAACCACAAGCTGCCGTTTTATGAATAACTCTTCAGTTCCATCATTATGTCGTGGCCACGCGATGCAAAGTCGTGGCCTCGAGATCATATGTTGAGGGAACGATATTTTTCGAGCAATATTTGCATATGATTTAGCAGTTTATTGTCATAAATATCAAAAATCTAAAAGGTGTGCATCATACATGAGACCTGGGTGAACAATGTACAGTTGGTTTTATGACTGTAAGTCATTGTCTTCAAATGCTATTGAAGTTAGAAACGTTTATGCCAATGTCGTATGTAATTTTGAGACGGTCCCTAAATATGCGTGCGACAAAAAAGTATAAGAATGCGCTTCATGTGTCTTTTACTTACAACGTACCCATGTCTTAATGCCGAAGACCGCACTAGATCTTTATATGACATTCCTAATTTAAAGTAAAATGTTATTTCTTCTGTCATCTCCATCTCTGCTGTAGCCCAGTCTATGCTATGGTACGGATACAGTATTGGCCGCTGTGACTCCCTCAACTCGTGGCCACGACAAATAGATGTCGTTCTCTCAAAATATGAAGTCGTGGCCACGAGAAAAATATATCGTTCCCTCAACATATGATCTCGAGGCCACGACTTTGCATCGTGTGGCCACGACATAATGATGTCGTTACCTCAACAAAACGATCTCGTGGCCACGACTTAATATGACGTTCCCACGAGATATTATGACGTTCCCACGACTTAATATCACGTTCCCACGAGTTAATATGTTGTGGCCACGACAAAAATAAGTGAACCGAACATGTCCCCTCCCGGTCACCGTAGATTAGTGATGAATCTTTTTTTTATTTTTTTTTATGCAAACTAAATACACTGCTCAAAAAAATAAAGGGAACACTTTTTAATCAGAGAATAGCATCAAGTCAGTTAAACTCCTGGGATATTGATCTGGTCAGTTAAGTAACAGAGGGGGTTGGTAATCAGTTTCAGCTGCTTTAGTGTTAATGACATTAACAGCAGGAGCACTAGATGGGCAACAGTGAGACAACCCCCAAAACAGGAATGGTTTTACAGGTGGAGGCCACTGACATTTTTTCCCTACTCATCTTTTCAGACTGTTTTTCACCAGTTTAGCATTTGGCTAGGGTCCGTGTCACTACTGGTAGCATGAGGCGATACCTGGACCCTACAGATTTTGCGCAGGCAGTCCAGCTCTTTCAGGATGGCTCATCAATACGTGCCATTGCCAGAAGGTTTGCTGTGTCTCCCAGCACAGTCTCAAGAGCATGGAGGAGATTCCAGGAAGACAGACAGCTACTCTAGGAGTGCTGGACAGGGCCGAAAGAGGTCCTTAACCCATCAGCAGGACCGGAATCTGCTCCTTTGTGCGAGGAGGAACATGATGAGCACTGCCAGAACCCTACAAAATGACCTCCAGCAGGCCACTGGTGTGAATGTCTCTGACCAAACAATCAGAAACAGACTTCATGAGGGTGGCCTGAGGGCCCGACGGCCTCTAGTGGGCCCTGTGCTCACTGCCCAGCACCAGGGAGCTCGTTTGGCATTTCCCATTGAACACCAGAATTAACAGGTCCGCCACTGGTGCCCTGTGGTTTTCACAAATGAGAGTAGGTTCACCCTGAGCACGTGACAGACAGGAAAGGGTCTGGAGAAGCCGTGGAGAATATTATGCTGCCTGTAACATCGTTCAGTATGACCGGTTTGGTGGTGGGTCAGTGATGGTCTGGGGAGGCATATCCATGGAGGGACGCACAGACCTCTGCAGGCTAGACAATGGCTCCCTGACTGCCATTAGGTATCGGGATGAAATCCTTGGATCCATTGTCAGACCCTATGCTGGTGCAGTGGGTCCTGGGTTCCTCCTGGTGCACAACAATGCCCGGCCTCATGTGGCGAGAGCATGCAGGCAGTTCCTGGAGGATGAAGGAATGATACCATTGAAGGGCCACCACGCTCACCTGACCTACATCCAATAGAACACCTCTGGGACATTGTGTTTCGGTCCATCTGACATCACCTGGTTGCACCTCAGACTGTCCAGGAGCTCAGTGATGCGCTGGTCCAGATCTGGGAGGAAATACTCCAGGACACCATCCGTCGTCTCAGTAGGAGCATGTCCCGACGTTGTCAGGCATGCATACAAGCACGTGGGGGCCATACAAACTACTGAGTACCATTTTGAGTTGCTGCAATGAAATTTCAGCAAAATTGACAAGCCTGCTGCATCATTTTTTCACTTAGATTTCCGGGGTGTCTTTGAATTCAATCCTCTGTAGGTTGATTATTTTCATTTCCATCAAACGATGTGGCATCCTTTCGATTATAACACATTACCCAGTCCATATTAGTATAGATATCCAGCATGATATTTTTCCCCATTGAGATATGATGTGTTTTCAAAGTGTTCCTTTAATTTTTTTGAGCAGTGTAGTAGCAGGTTAACGTTAACTGCCCGCGGCTTATGTTCTAACGTTATATCGTCTGTAACGTTAAGTCAGAAGCGGAATTCCTTCATGTTGATAGCTAGCCTACTTAATAAATTTGATTTTATAAACATACATTGCATATGTAGCCTCTTATAAGGTCAGAATGATCTAATAATTTTGTTATTTACCATTTTAAGTCGGTGGAAGCGCCTGCGCATTCATTTTATATACTGTTGGGAATTGAAAATCGATCAATGTATCCTGAAATCGGATACCCACGGTTAGGATTCGGATTCTTGTTATAAAATTAAATTTTCAATTCATCTTATTTATTTATTCGCACTTAATCTAAATCAGAATTTTCTTTTACAAGTCTGTGAGGACCTGACCTGGCGATCTGCCAGGACCTTGTGCAGTTTCCTCAGTCTATGTTCATTCATACACTTTTGTTACAAATTGATTTCTATAAGTAACACCAATGGCTTTTTATTTTGCACAAATGATGGTTTATGGCTTATCCCCTATTGTGATGTGACTTATTACAGATGATGCTACATATTGTGATCGCTCTTGATTCAGTTGGAAAATATTGTTTTGTATTTACAGGTTTCTTGTCAGGATAAATCCTGAAAATTCGAAATGCACATCACAGTTCCAGGTGAGCAGAAAGAGTTGTTCGGAGGAAGACCATGGCCTTGAATCCACACGTTGCATCTTACATCAGGGACTTTGCAGAATATGATTGGAAAAATCATTAAGGTAAGAGTAATATTAGGGATGTGCAGCGGAGCCCATATCTGTAGAAATGATTTGTGTCTGAATCTGTATTTAGAAAAATCCAAAAAGGGTTGAAATGACTAAAACCATACATTTTTCAAATTTATAGTCTGTTTTAAAATGTAATTATGTTCCCTTCACAGTTTCCATTTAATAAATATGCCTTGTATAAGTCAAAGAATTTGTATTTTTATATTATAATTGTAACATCTCTTTAAATAAGTTTTAATTAAAACATGAAATGGTAAAAAAATAGGGTTGAGTGATATGGTCAAAAATCATCTTGATAAAATGTTTCATATCAGTCAGTATTGATAATTATCACAATCAATGTCAAATATTTATTTATTTAAAGTTTTAAATGTTCTCAAACATACATCAAATAACGAAGACAAGTAAAGTAAAAAAAATAAATAATGAAATGTAATAGGGGTGGGAATCTTTTTGATTCAACGATTCGATTTAAATCGATTCTTTGGGTCACGATTTGATCCAAAAGAGGCGGTACTTTTGAAATTGGGAATTCTCTTTTGAATCAAATTTCAATTTGATATATGCATAGAATAGATTTAAAATCTATGATCAAATCTAAAATCAAATCTATGCATATATCTAAATGAAATTTGATTCAAAATCGAGAATCGAAAAGAAGAGAAATGATCAGCAGCTACTGTTAGTCCTAATCGAGTGGGAGTTATTTAGTTTAAATTATACACACCTCATATCTGCGTTAATTTAATCTAACCCGCTGCCGCTCAGCATTCACATTCGCCTCTCACGGCGTGAGCTCACGCACGTCTTTTTCATCATTAAACTTAGTAAGCATAAAGTCGACAGACATATCTATGAAAGGAACTGACTATCGTAAGCATTGTAAGCCTAAATTGATCGTAGAGACCATTGGTGGTAATTGCTCTAATCAATTTAAGGTTACAATGCTTTGGGGAAATGCAGCCCTGATCAGTGGCCGATTGTTTGGAGTCAGAGATATAGAATATGGGCCATTGCCTTCTCAATATTTATTACTTTAGCTTCTGATACAGGACATGTTCATTCTCTTTTATAGAGTATTTGTTCGTTACTACAGAAATCCGCTTGCGTGTCCATGCTGAACGTGTTTCTTGTATGCAACTACTGGATAATTATTGCCAGTAAGTTACTGTTAAATAAATATATTAATAAATAAATATTTTACAGTGTAATTATCTGGGCTCTTTTTACAGCATGATTGGAGGACAAGAAAATAATCTCAATCCATTGTCTCCTTTTTTACACAAATGGCACAGTGTTGACCACATTCATCTACCCTGTTACCAAAGATATTATAAGAAGACTAATCTCTATAACTATGAATAATTAGGGTTGGGTATCGTTTGGGTTTTTTATGATACCGGTGCCAAATCGATACTTTTTTAAAAACGGTACCGGTGCCTGAACGATACTTAAAAAAGAGCCACAAAACAACGGTGAATGACATAACATTACGCTTACAATTGTGTCTGCCATTAATTTACTTGATACAGTATGTTTACTGCAAAAAAGAAAAGAAAAAAAGAAACAACTGTTGTAAACTATGAAAATCAAAAAATGTGAACACTTTTTGTATACATTTAAAATAAAAGAGCTAAAATTATAATTAGTTTGACCTGATGTTGACAATAAATATGAACATTTCTCAAACCTCACTTTACTGACCATTCTTGGAAAACCAAAAATGAAACCTTGTGAAACACTTGTGATGAAGTGCTTGAATGTTTATCATGAATGTTCTTCAGCATCATGAATGAATGAAGAATAAACACCAACCTCTTTGTTCTTCAGGATCTTCAGTGTGTTTCATTCTGCAGGGTTCTGGATCACTCATGTTCTCACTGTCCTCTTTAATAAACTCAGTCTTTGCAGATTTCAGCTCCTCCTGATGCTCTGATGCTCGTCTTCACTTGTAGCTGATGGGAATTTACAGCATTTATTGGAGAATTGATGTGGGAGGAGCTTCACTGACCATGTGACTGGTGTGGGAGGAGTTGATCTGACCATGTGACTACTGTGGGAGGGGCTTCACTGATGATGTAATTGCTGTGGGAGGAGCTGATCTGGCTAAATCTAAAATATCAGTTACTGAGTTTGTTTTAATAGGGTCAAATACCAGATGTCTAATTTTATTGTCTGATATTAAGTCATTGAGATAAAAAGTCATTTTGTATACATAGAAAACCCAGTAAATGCAAGTGTAATGTTTCAAATCACTTTTTGTGAAAACAAAATGTCAAAATATAGGTGAAATAATGTTGAATCATCATTCAGTGTAACAATGAAACAACATAATTATTCTGACTTTTTTATTTTATTTATAAAAGAATAAGAGATCATACTAAATGTATTTTTTTTAAATGATTTAAAATGTCTTGTATTTTGGGGCTGCACTATGATTTGCACTGTATATATGACTAGAGAGAGAGAGAGAGAGAGAGAGAGAGAGAGAGAGAGAGAGAGAGAGAGAGAGAGAGAGAGAGAGAGAGAGAGAGAGATTGTTGTTAAAATAATGGCATATATCTAGAAAAGTAGTAAGGAACTGTAAGAAAAACATTTAAAAGCATAAAAGACAGAAATGATCATACATACATTAGCCATCAAATCCCCTCAGTCTGCTGACACCAAAGAAATGAGCTTTAAGTGTCAATTTACAGGAGATCCGAAGACATCAGCATAATAAATGAGGTCAAAACAGGAACTATTGTCATGAAATAAAGAGTGTTTTCAGCAGATCTGTTAATATTGATGAGCCTCAGACTATCAACACTCATTCAACAAGCCATTCAGGATCATCAGCAGATCATCTCACTTTATTCTGAGTGTTTGCTGTTAGAAACACATTATTTGAGTCAGGATACATGATAAAAGCCTATAAAGACAAAACTGTTATTTCTCCCAGTATGACATGGATCAGTGGTTCCCAACCTTTATTACTCCAAGGCCCCCTCCTCACCAAATCAATACTGGTTTGTATTCCACAAAAACATTTATATGCTAGTATTATTAATTTTCAACTCCATGTTATTATTTTTTTAAATAAAAGAAATTCAATATACATTGAAACCTTCAGTGATCTTTTTTTTTGCAAACATACTTTACAAACATTCACATTTGCTTTTATCCAAAGCGACTTACATTTCATGGTCCACACATTCACAGCCTTAACAATTCTTGCTTTCCTTGGAAATCAAACCAATGACCTCAGTGTTGCAAGCGCCAACGCTCTACTGTTTGAGCTACAGGAAAGCTGTACAATTTAACAGTACTTTGCTCAGTTATACAGTAACTTGAACAAATGAGCAGAAGTCAACCTGCAATTCCAAACAAGACCAACTGGACTGAGTATAGCTATACGGATCAATTCTGAATTATTAAACACAACAAAATAGAAATGAAAAATAAAAACATTCTGAATGTGTGGTAACTCCGCGATCTGAAGGTCGGTGTCATCAGTGAACAGTTCCTCTGATAGAGCAAGCGATTATCGTGTCTATAGCCCTATTCGGACGGGACTAGTATAACATGGAGAGGTGGGGTAAAGTAATAATTACCAGAACTTCTCTGTGATTTTAGTCCCGTCCAAATGTGCATCTCAGTGATCATCACGGACAGTAAAGATCTGTCAGTAAAGATTACGGCGACTTTTACCTTCAGTAAAAAGGTCTGGAAAAATAACCTCAGGTAATAATCCTGTGCGAATAGACCCGCTGTAAATATGTATGTAAATATTTCTTAATTTCCTGTTTAAAAGTAGTTTTCCGCGTTTTTTCAAGTATGGAGACGCTTGAAAAAGCATTTTGTTGCGTTCTAGTCTCTGGGACGAGTCTGTGGCAAAACTCAAGTGTTTTCCACACACCATTCAGATCAGAAAGAAGATCGAAAGCTTAGAGTTAGGTAAGAGCCTATTACCAACACAATCCAATCTGAAGTTAATTAATATTATAGACGTCCTGTGGTAAAATTACATTACTCCATCTACCCTTGTAAAGTTAATCCCGTCTGAATAGTGCTTTAGATGGTTAAAATAGGGCCTTTATTGTCAGAATGCGGGGAGGCGTGAAACATCATGAATAATGCTGTGATTCACACCTGACTCCCGCCTCTTCCCAGTGTGAACTCTCGTGAGATGCCTAAGAGTTGGTTTGAGTCTGAAACTAGATCCGCACTGATCACATGAGTGCGGCTTCTTTCCAGCTTGGATCCTCTCCAGTGTTTTCAGACTTGTTAAATGACTGAATGAGCCCTATTACGATCTGAAACGCAAGTATCAAGCGCGAAACGCAAGTCACTTTGTGGGCGGATCTCGGGCGCTGTTACTATTATAGCTATCCGGATCCATTCTGAATTATTAAACACAACAAAACACAAATGAAAAATATAGACATTTTGAATGTGTGGTAACGCCGCGATCTGAAGGCGGGTCGATGTCATCAGTGAACCGTTCCTCTGCTAGAACAAGCGATTATCGTGTCTATGTTTGGAGCGTCTGATTTTTATGTGTATATAAACATTACTGATCCTCACAAACTTCTCTTTAGATGAGCATGTTATAAAACACACACAGTACATTCATTTAGACAACTGCGTGAATATACTGAACTGTGTTTATGCAGAAATACGATGTTTAAGCGATCAGTGAGCCGAGACGGTTTGTTTGCGCATCAGTAATAGTGGACTATAACTCCTTTATCACTGTATTCGTCTTTACCTTCATTACAATCGTCATCCATCAAAGCTTTATTTGGGACACTTGTCTTTTTCCAACTGAGAATGTAGTTTGCGTATCCTATGTTCATGAAGCGGTTGGGTGTTTTGAGCCGCCGTTCGGTCAGTATTACAGAATACTTACGGGACAGAAGGTGCTTTAATTTTTTTAATTAATTTCACTTATTTTTTTTAATAATCAATGTATTAATAATAAAAAATCAATGATTTAAGCTATATTAATATATTTACATTCATTTCAAGTTATCTCGCGGCCCCCTAGTGAATAAAAACCACTGTCATGGATACAACATTGCTACTGATGGCGTCATCTGCAGTAATTGGTATTTTCAAAACTCGTCAAAACAACAATACAAATAACAATAAGGATTACACGCTACTTTTCTTTATTCACACTGCTGTCTTTCTGCTGGTTGTGTAAAAAGCTGAGTTGAGATCGAGATCATTTAAGTTTTTTGTAAAGACTGTGTGTTGTTTTAAGTTCACACCTCATGGTGTGAATGAAACATCAAATTGACTAGAAATGTATAATTTAATTAGGCATTTAAAAGCTCTATTGAGAAAAAAACATTGAAAGCTCAAAAAGCAATCATATCAGGATACTTCATGACTTACAGAACTAGAATTATTCCTGATTCAAGCAGAATCAGCAGAAAATAAAAAAGGACAATAACAATGAGATGTTGATAAAATGAGTTTAATCAATCATTACATGAAGCAAATACAAACATTTAGTAAAAGTGAAGGAGAATGAGACAGATCTCTCTCTTTACTGACTTATAAGAGCCAAAGCATCTCAAGAGAAGAAGAGAAGAAAAGTGTCCAGTTTCAAACATACATGAAAACATATCTTGCATTTGCATGGAAGAGTAGAAGTGGAAGAGAAACTAGATGTTCTGATGAAAAACAACGAAGAACGAGTTACAAATTAATATCAGATTCATATCTCTCTTAAAAGTGTTAAGATCTATTCTCCAATGTGAATTTTCTGGCACTCTTTCAGTTCATCTTCTGTAGTAAAGGACTTCTGCACTGAAACACACACCGCTGTGTCTTTTCTGCTGTAATATTACTAATGAATCTTCTCCTTTGAGTGAATCTTCAGGTGTTTCTTCAGGACTGATGCTCAATGAAACGGTTTACCGCACTGATCACAGTTAAATGGTCTTTCTTCAGAATGAGAAGCAGAAGTGATTTCAGAGAGAAAGCCTGAGTGTGAACTCTTCTTCCCAGTGTGAACTCTCATGTGAATCTTCAGACTTGATTTACATGTGAAACGGTGACAGATTTACAGGTGACAGATTTTTTGGCTTCTTTTTTTCCCTTTCTCATTCCTGTCCATCAGATCTAAAAGAAACCTTAAATCAAGTGAGATTTCAAATGAGAGACAAACGTGAAATGAAAAGTGAAGCTCAAAGTCAAGATCACTGATGAGTTCAACAGTCATTTTAATCTCATCAAATCTGGTCGACAACTGCTGTGCACGATTATGATCTATTTTAATGTCATGAAGATGATTTGTGTTATAAATCACTAGTTTTGGTGATGAAACAATGTAAATCTGGTGAGCATCAGCATGTTCTTCATCATGAAGAATGAATGAGGAATCAAGAATAAACACCAACCTCTTTGTTCTTCAGTATCTTGATGTTTCATTCTGCAGGTTCTGGATCACTGGCGTTCTCTCCGTCCTCTCCTTCCAGATGCTTTCTGGCAGTTCTGCTAAAAATGATAATATACGTGATGAGAGATGATCAATGAATATTTCAGATTCTACAATAAGTACTAATAAATAACAAAAATAGTGACATTTAGGGATGCACCGATGCCATTTTTTTCAGAATCGATCCGATACCAGAACAATTTTTTTTAATCAAGTAGAATTTCTATAACTCTGTGTTGAACTGATAATAAGAACTGAAAAAAAGAAAAACAACAACAACAAAAAATATATGATCATAATCTGACATAAATGCTATTATAAACTAGATTAGTTGATAATTCAGCAGTAAAATTTAGTCTAGAAAAATCCCGAGTGCACAATAATTGTATAAAATCTGAACAGTTTGTGAAAATAAACGTTTAGTGGGGAACAAATTAGAGACAATAAATGTAACACTAAATCTGGTAAAACTTTACACATTTCTCTTTGTATTGTTGTAAAATACATTCATGAAAAACAAGAAAACAAAAATCAAAAATATCAATAATTTGATATAATTTTGAATAAAATTTTGACATTTTTTAAATGTATAGCACAGCTGTTTAATGAGGTAGCCACATATGATAGATAGGACAGAACAAGAACGGCTATTAATATTCTTTCATTGCGTCACTGTATGATGATATGAAAGGCTCCAATCAGGGGGGCAGGGTTTCATATTTTATTGAAGGTTCCCCGGGCGCCGCCATTGATTAGCGGACCATTCATTTTGGCGTCACTCTGACAGCGAATAACTTTACATCTGAGGCGTTTAAAGACTCAATTTGTCCATTTTTTATTTCTAAAGAAACACGAAAATGTATAAAAGGCTCCATTACCTTGTAGCTTACGTTATGGCCCAGTAGAAGCAGTTTTTGTAAAAATAGGCTAACGATTGCGTCATAACCTGCGACTCTCTGTCACACAGTAGAGAGATTACCGTATGGACAGGAGCAGAAGCTCGCGAGCAATCGGGCGACGTGGAGGAAAAATGACAAAATAATTCATCCGAATACTTAGCAAAAGTTTCTCCTGCTCCTAGTTCATGGACACCTCCTACTCACACTCTCCGTCTCTCCAAGTTTCAGAAGGGAATGATTCAGATTTCTCTCGGCACAGCTACTAGAAGACAGACGGGATGCTCACGTCACATCTACATCGTCAAGCTCATTTTGAGTCTGCGCAGTACGCTCGACCCCCAGGAAGTGAGAGCTTCTAATTGACTTCACTTGTCTGCGTTGAAATCTATGGGGTCGCTGTGTCCATTTCTTTTACTGTCTATGGCTCCAATACAGTGCGGCACAAAGCGCTTATGCGCATCCCGAGCGCAGAATGATGCGCTTGAAGCAACATCAGTCACAGCACGCAGCGCGTCCAGTCCACATTGAAAAGTTTAAAGCACAAAGACAATACATATTGATGCGTAGTGTATTATACAGTATCTATCTATGCAATAGTCTATTGAGCATTTCCTTTTAACTGATTTAAACTTCAGTTACTGTGTGCGTGAAGAACAAATAGCTAGTGCTCTGAGTGACTTTACTCCAGTGTTGTGATCTAACAGACACCCGGTAAATGTAGTTTTAAGAGTTTTTCAGTCGAGAATGTAGTTGTTTTAATCTCAAATATGTCGTTTGTTTATATAGATAGCGCCTATTTAAAATTTTGATCTGAAGTTTTCGAACTTGTGAGATCCAGGGGATCACCGGGCGCTCAGCGCTCATGTATCCCGCCGGGAACAGCCTTACCTCGGCTAGTGCTGCTGACGTTTGCCGCTGGTCAATGTCTCTAGTCTAGTGGAGGGGTTGAACATGGGATATAATTCGTCTTGTGTAGGCTATATCTAACGGACGATCTTTGATCTCATTAATCTATCATTTGTTCCCCTGGCAAACCGTTTTATGGCTTCTTCCCGCATAGGAAACAGACTTGGCCCAAATGTGGCCTCATCATGGCACTGCTGGCGTGTTGCCGGCACTGGCATACATCATGTCAGCCAACTGTGGGCCATGTGTGGCAATGATGGCAGTGCATGTATGACGGCAGACAACATTTGGGCCGATTGTGGATGGGAGGTGTGTGGCCCAGATCATGTCAGCCAACTGTGGGCCAAGTGTGGCACTGATGGCACTGCATGCATGACGGCAGACAACATTTGGGCCGATTGTGCATGGGAGGTGTATGGCCCAGATCAGTGTAGCGATTATGAGCCATACTTTGTGTACTGGACAATTATAAGTATTTAGGCCGCTACTATATATTCAAAGATTGCCCCCCCACCACCACCACCACCACCACCACCACAATTTTACACGGGATAAATAAAACAGTTTAAAGTGTTGTCCATGGATGGTGCGGTTATCAAAACTACGAAAGAGATGTAATGATTTTAATAATTAATAACAATAATAAAATGAATTGACTTATGAGTCAGTGAAAAAAAGCTATGTCCAGAAAAAAAAAGATAAATAATTAATAAATATAGCATTTAGTTTTCAGCAGTGTTCACAAAATTCAATAATCATTTAAAAATTCCAAAATCCACTTGACCTGAACAAAATATAAATTTTCCTAACATGACAATTGAGTTAAATTTTTTTAACTATTTATTTTAATTTGTTTTTATGAATTTCTAATAAACAAAACTTCATTTACATACAACATAGTCTAAGTTTTCCATACTGTTTAGTTTAAGCACCACAAAATCATGTTAAAACAGTTTATTTAAAAATATGTACACTGAACTTTTGTTTATTTTGGTGCGATCTCCACGGTAACAGCAGCTTTCTGGTTGGTGGATGAGGTTCACGTGATGCGTCGTTTGAAATATCTCCCGCTGAAGAGTGAGACGTCTGTCAGACAACCGAACTGTTCAGGTAAGTGAAGCTATTTTGTGCACGACCCTATTTTTTTTTTTACAGTCTATATATTCTGTACGACCTAACATTAGATGTAATACATACAGCATATATGCAACCACATGGGTTCTCTTTTGCACTCATGCCGAAACAGATCAAGCCTGCGATGTGTTTACAGCTCTCTTATTTTTTTAGTATTTTTATTTAACCTTAACCTCGATTAAAAATCGACCGTGGCGGGTACGAAGGTTATGTAGTCAGGTTATGTAATGGCAATATTTAAAAAGTAGAAGAACATCTCTTTTTTGGAACTTTTTTTAATAACTTACCTGAATTCAAACTCGGATGTCACCTTGTTCTTTATTGAAGTGAACTTTTGCCTATTTGGCTGATTCCCCTGAACTTGAGAACGCGAGTACAGACTGGCCTGCGGGTCATTCAATAGTGCCACATTATAAGCAATCATTTCCTGTATAAAATTTAACCGAAGCAACCTTATTTTGATTTGTTACCTACATTTATTTACAGTAGGTGGATGAATATTTGTATTATGTATTTAATAATTTAGTATTTTGTCTTTTAGCTGCTGTGAGGAAAAAATCGTCTGACACATGCCACTGATCACTGATCAGGAGATAGAAGCAACAATACAAAGATGGCTTCAAGCTTGCTCCTGATAGAGATGGAGGAAGGAGATACCTTTTAGGCTACTTATACTTTCATAATGGCTGTCTAAGCTAACTAAAAAACACACTAACAACGAGAAATGTTTAATTTCACAATCTATAGCTTCGGTTAAATACTAGTATATGAAACGTATAAGTTAAAATACATGCTTACTGTTGCAAAACGTGTTAATGTTGGCCGGCAGAAGTGCGATCATGGTTTTCCTGATGCTAAATCCAGCCTTGTAGAATATCCTTTCTGATGGTGTAGGGGAGCGCGGGGCACAACCTAACGCGGGGCTAGTTGTAACGCGCTTGTTTTAAATACTTCCGCACATGCTTGGATGACGAAACTTTGTGTATTTACTAGTTGCCATATCAACACTATATGTGACCCTGGACCACAAAACCAGTCTTATGGGTAATTTTTTTTAAATTGAGATTTATACATCATCTGAAAGCTGAATGCATAATCTTTCCATTGATGTATGGTTTGTTAGGATTGGACAATATTTGGCCGAGATACAACTATTTGAAAATCTGGAATCTGAGGGTACAGAAAAATCGAAATATTGAGAAAATCGCCTTTAAAGTTGTCCATTTCTATTGGCAATTGTGCTGCATCCATTCACAAAAATAAATGTTTTATATATTTAAGGTGGGAAATTTACAAAATATCTTCATGGAAGATGATCTTTACTTAATATCCTAATGATTTTTGGCATAAAAGAAAAATCTATAATTTTGACCCATACAATGTTTTGTTGGCTATTGTCACAAATATACCCGTGCAACATAAGACTGGTTTTGTGATCCAGGGTCACATATAGAAAAAAAAAATCCGCCCAAATTTTTTTTTTTTTGGAAGATATCCATAGACATTTATTAAACCATAGCAAAAGTAAATTTCTTACTTAAGTGAATTTTTCATCTCAATTTTTTGTGTTTATTTAAAATAAGACCAATCTGATATTATTTTAATCTCCAAGATGTTATTTAACAGTTGAGATAGTTATTTAATGCTTCGCTAACTAGCAGAAGACACTAGCAGGGTTTAAACCCCAGTTGTGCAGGCGGGGGCATGTTGTCACACTGCTTTACAATGTGCCCCTATTAGAAATATGCTATTATATTATATACTTTTATTAATTTTATTGGGAAAACGTGAGAAAAAGGTGAATAAAGACTGAGAGTCAATGTTCAGAAATTACTAATTATTTATTTGTTTTGAACTATGTTGTATAGCTGTGTTTTCATGTGTTCGTACTCAAAACTCAAAAATGAGTTTATATTTAATTATTAAAAATTGCCATTATTTTATATGAAAAAGTTTTTTAATTGTATTTTATTTAGAAAATATTTTAGTTTGTTTTGTATATTTTTTTTTTTAGATCAGATAACATTTTAAGCTGTCATATGTTATGTTACAATGTGCCCCACCTATGGGCCATGTTGTCACATTTCACTTCCATTCTTTCGGGGTATGTCAAGAAAAAAGTATATACTGTATTAATAAAACAAAAACACATAATTGTACTAGACATGTGGGAAAAAATAAATACTCTGAACCATAAGTAGATTTACACAAACTGAGAAAGTCAAAAAGCGTTACTTTGTGCCCCGCTCTCCCCTACATCCACACTTTAGATTTTCTTATCCCAGACATTGTTAAAGATTTAAATCCTTGCCGCCAAGACGCTCCTCTGTCGGTCACGGATTGAGAGTGAGACTTAAATCTCTCACGGGGTGTTTGGATTTATTCACGTACGTTAAAGGGGTCATATAATGGTACATGCACTTTTACAAGTTGATTATACTGAAATGTGTGTTGGCAGTGCCTGTACACAACCATCATAAAATGATAAAAATCCATCCAGTGTTTTTTTTTTTTTTAAATCTTCTTATATGTTTCCCCCTCTCCTGAATCAAGCTGTTCGATTTTGTGATGTCACAATATCGACACCCCTCCCACAATGGTTGAGTGACAGCAGCGTTTCAACACAGACCCGCCCTCACGCCCTCGTGAGCGAGCTGTCAATCATAGCCCGCGCGCACCGGCGCGTTCGTTGCTGATAGATAGCTGGAGCACTGAGTAGAATGGCGTCTAAGCGATTGTGGTGTTCTGTTCTTGGGTGTAATAACGAACACAGCAGTCATTTTGATGTTCCTAAATCCGAACTGCTGAAGCAGTGGCTGAGTTTGTTTTCGAAGGGAATTCCCCACAACGTCAATGCTTTCATGTTTGCGCGAATCATTTCACCAGACTGCTTTACAAACGAGGGTCAGTATAAAGCTGGTTTTACTAAGAAGCTGCTCCTGAAAAAAGGATCGTACCAGCTATTCGTGTTCCTGCTGAACCTCCAGAAGAACTGTAGTGAGTGTAACGTTTTATTAACCTTTTATATTAATCTTTGCAAATCGCTTGCTTCACGATGAATGCGGCTATTTTTACACTTAGGGTTCATTACGGCATGTTTTCTATGTACGACGTTCTCAATATAATTAATAATCCCATGTTTATGATGAACAACGCATTATGGTTATTGTGTTACAAACGGTGTCCGCACAGAACAGAGGGGCGGGGTGAGCAAAGCTCATTATCATTTAAAGACACATGCACTGAAACGGCGTGCTGAAAACAGAGCTGTTTTTGACCAGGTACAATTAGTGTTTTCTTACAATACTAATGAACATTTTAAATTAAAGTATATTACAAACTTTTAATTTAGACCCTAAAGAATCATAATTTAGCTTGTACAAAAATGACATTATATGACCCCTTTAAAAAATATATTTATTAAAAGCTTCTTTCTTTGCACATTTTTATATACAGCATTATCATAATAGGCTGAATATTAACGTACTGACAGAAAACCGGTAGTTCTATGTGAAATCAGACATTGAGCGCCCTCATACAGCCAAAGTGGCATGATCCTCGTTTCAGAACACCTCTGCGAAGATTCGACCGTGAGATCGGTAGTCGAATCAGGCTCCTCCTATCGAAGCATCGAATCTTCGACTATTCGGGGTCACCCCTACTGTTTACTCACATGATGTCCGTGGGACAAAGTATGGAAGTCTGTTTCCTTCACAGTTGCGCAAATAATGTAAATATGGAAGTCACAATAATGAGAAATGTTGTCAGAATTATGACTTAGCATCTTATAATAATTAGAAACTTTATCGTAATAACTTAACATTGCATTATACCGAGATCCTTTCTCATAATAACGACTTAACATCTCATAATGAGAAATGTTGTCATAATAATGAGATACTTTCTTATAATTCTAACTCAATATCTCATAACAATGTGAAAAAATGTGAAGCAAATAGCAAGCAACCACCAATATGTCCTGTTGCTCATCATGGCTGTTAGGAAACTAACTTACACAGGAGAGACTTTAATGCTCAGCACATAAAGATGAACTACTTACTCTGATCTCAGACTGTGATTGTTTTCCATTTGAGTGAGTAACTGAAGATAACTGAAGGAACCTCTCTCCACATGGATCATGGTGATCCGGTTTCTCCACTGCATGGATCTTCATGTGTCGCTTCAGGTGAGTTTTAAAAGAGAAACTTGTTCCACACTGATCACACGTGTGCAGCTTCTCTCTGCTGTGGATCCTCTCATGTTTTTTCAGATATGATGAGCGACTGAATCTCTTGTCACAGTGTGAACACTTGTAAGGTTTTTCTCCAGTGTGAATTCTCTGGTGCTCTTTTAAAGATTGCGCTGTAATAAAAGTCTTCTCACACTCAAAGCACATGTACTCTTTTACACCAGTGTGAATTTTCTCATGTCCTTTTAAATGTTGCCGCTGTGAAAAACTCTTTCCACACACAGAACATGAATGCGGCTTCTCCTTCGTATGAACTGTCAGGTGTGACTTCAGCTCTGATGACCTAAGAAATGTTTTCCCACACAGATCACATGTGAACGGCTTCTCTCCGGTGTGGATCATCATGTGTTCTTTAAAGTGTGATGATTGTGTG
Source organism: Leuciscus leuciscus (assembly GCF_965113295.1). Lineage (NCBI taxonomy): Eukaryota > Metazoa > Chordata > Actinopteri > Cypriniformes > Leuciscidae > Leuciscus > Leuciscus leuciscus. Next base: position 20,009,514 of record NC_138725.1, on the reverse strand, counting down.
AAACTCTTCCCGCACTGATCGCATGCGTACGGCTTCTCTCCAGTGTGAACTCTGATGTGGAGATTAAGATGATGTTTTTGTGTGAAGCTCTTCCCGCACTGATCACATGTGAACGGCCTCTCTCCAGTGTGGATCCTCATGTGAATCTCAATATGATGTTTGCTTGAGAAGCTCTTTTCACACTGATCACATGTGAACGGCTTCTCTCCAGTGTGAAATCTCATGTGAAGCTTAAGATCATGTTTGTGCAAGTATCTCTTTTCACATTGATCACATGTGAACGGCTTTTCTCCAGTGTGGATCCTCATGTGTCTTTCAAGATGTGCTGATCGTGTGAAGCTCTTCCCGCACTGATCACATGTGAACGGCTTCTTCTCTCTAGTGTGAACTCTCATGTGAAGATTAAGATTATTGGTTGTGATAGTCTTTCCACACTGAGTGCAGGTTGTAAATTTCTTGACTCTTCTTTCCTTTAAAAATGTCTGTTTGTTCTTTGAGCGACGCAAGTATTCTTCACTCTCCTCGTTCTCTTCCATCAGATCTGAAGTGAAAGAAAAAAATCATCAAAATAATACAAAGAGAAAAAAAATGAAGTGAAAGGACATTAAAGTAGACAACTGCTATAAAATATTACCATTTTGCTGTTTTTTTCTTTTTAAAAATATTAATTAAATAAAGTTAAATAAAGCGAGTTCCCCTGTGTTCCAGTTCGAGTTTGGCGAACTCAATTCTCGCTCTGCTTGCCACAGAAACGTCACACTGTGGCCTCTTAGTTTAATTACAATAACACAAGCTTTTTGCAGTCCAGTGGAGCAGATTGTATATTATTATATTTTGGATTTATTATTATTTGTTATATATTGAATTTATCTATCACAACAGTGTCAGTGTCTGTAGAAATTTCACATGCTGAAAGTCTAGACTGATCCTCTCGTTTAAAACTCCCTATATTATATTAACATATAACCTTTATTTCGCTATTAAACATCTAAATTATTACAGCTGTGTGGAGATTATGATCTCCGCTAGACAAGTTCTATGTAAACGCACAGATAAAAACATTAATAATTCTGATGACACGCTAGATGAGATGGACTTGGTATTTGTGATAATGTGATACAGAACATTGTTCTGTTTATTTTTCAGTGTATGCATATTGCAGTTCATATCCCAGCATATTCCACTGTCTTCCCTCTTTAGCCTATTAAACACATAAACCTTTTAAAACTGTTGTTGAAAGTGAATGCTTATATTTATGCAAAGTTGATAGACTTCCCCGTCGTTTATTTATGTTGAAATATAGTTCATATAATGCCTATAGTTCATATAAATGCTGTGTTATGAATAAAATATGCAACTGAGAGCACTAAGGTACATTGAAGTAGCAATGTTTTTTATTCAGGTGGTTTAGAATGTTTTTTAATGTGTTTGGATTAGTTTTAAATGCTTTATTTGTTACGTGTTATTTAAAAAAGACGCTTTAGTGACCATGCACTTATTTATTTTTGCACTCTTTTTTACTCCTATTTATTATTTGGTTTTGTATGCAAGTGGAATTACTGAAATTACAGCATTTAAAACGAGTGTTAACCAGATTTATAGTTCAATGCTATTGCTGTAATTGTCAAAAACAGAAATAAAACAATAAATACGTTTATTTGTTAAGTTTACAAGTTTTGTATCAGGGACATAAATAGGCAAATAATCCGTATTGGTAGGGATGCAAGATATATCGGCCACCATATCGTATCGACTGATATATGTTCATTTTTAATGTTATCGTCCCAATAAGAAAATTTGGCCAATATATTAAAGCCGAAAAATAATGGATTATTTCCTTCAGATGAGTGAATCAAACAATTATGAATCAAGGCAATCAAAAATTCTGAACACATTTGGATTTAGATTAATCGGATAATATATCGGTTATCGGCTTTCAAATATAAAGAATTATCAGTTATTGAACAAAATGTTCATATCGGTGCATCCCTAGGTATTGATCATAAAAAACAGTATTGTCGATCACTAATTATCTGGGCTCTTTTTACAGCATGATTAGAGGACAAGAAAATAATCTCAATCCATTGTCTCCTTTTTTACACAAATGGCACAGTGTTGACCACATTCATCTACTCTGTTACCAAAGATATTATAAGAAGACTAATCTCTATAACTATGAATAATTAGTGTTGGGTATTGTTTTGTTTTTTTACGATACCAGTGCCAAATCAATACTTTATTAAAACGGTCACGCTTATAACTCTGTCTGCCATTCATTTACTTGATACAGTATGTTTATTTAAAAAAAACATTTTAACAAAAAATGTGAACCAGATATAAAGTTAGAATAAAAGAGCTAAAATTATAATTACTTTGATCTGATGTTGACAATAAATATGAATATTTCTCAAACCTCCTTTTACTGACCATTTCTTGAAAACCAAAAATGAAACTTTTGTACCCATTTCATAGTGTAACTGTTTATCTAAAAGTGATGAAGTGCTTGAATGTTTCTAACATGAATGTTCCTCAGCATCATGAATGAATGAAGAATAAACACCAACCTCTTTGTTCTTCAGGATCTTCAGTGTGTTTCATTCTGCAGGGTTCTGGATCACTCATGTTCTCACTGTCCTCTTTAATAAACTCAGTCTTTGCAGATTTCAGCTCTTCCTGATGCTGTGATGCTCGTCTTCACTTTGTAGGATGATGGGAATATTCCAGTATTTATGGGTGAATTGCAGTGGGAGGAGCTTCACTGATGATGTGATTGACATGGGAGGGGCTTCAATTATGGTAATTTTAGTGGGAGGAGCTGATCAGCCCAAACTAAAAAAATATATCAGTTACTGAGTTCGTTTTTTATACTTATTGGTAACAGAATATAAATAATGCAATGAAATTATTCAGAATATAAATAATGATAAGAAAAAGAGTTCAACGCATAAAGACTAAAGAATAAATGTAGCCTACATAGTAACCATCAATTACCCTCAGTCTGCTGACACCAATGAAATGAGCTTTAAGTGTCAATTTACAGGAGATCTGAAGACATCAGCATAATAAATGAGGTGAAAACAGGAACTATTGTCATGAAATAAAGAGTGTTTTCAGCAGATCTGTTAATATTGATGAGCCTCAGACTATCAACACTCATTCAACAAGCCATTCAGGATCATCAGCAGATCATCTCACTTTATTCTGAGAGTTTGCTGTTAGAAACACATTATTTGAGTCAGGATACATGATAAAAGCCTATAAAGACAAAACTGTTATTTCTCCCAGTATGACATGGATCAGTGGTTCCCAACCTTTATTACTCCAAGGCCCCCTCCTCACCAAATCAAGACTGTTTTTTACTCCATGTTGTTATTTTTTAAACAAAAGAAATTCAAGATAGATTGAAACCTTCAGTGTTCTTTTTTTTGTTTTGTTTTTGCAAACATACTTTACAGACATTCACACATTTAACAACAATTCTTGCTTTCCCCTGGAATCTAACCATCTACTGTTTGAGCTACAGGAAAGCTTTACAACTTAAAAGTACTTTGCTCAGTTAAACAGAAACTTGAACATATAAGAAGAAGTCAATCTGCAATTCCAAACAAGACCAACTGGACTGAGTATAGCTATACGGATCCATTCTGAATTATTAAACACAACAAAATAGAAATGAAAAATAAAAACATTCTGAATGTTAGAATTAGACAATCTAATTTTAGATTGTTAAAAAAGGGCCCTTAACATCAGAATGGCTGTATGCGGGGAGGCGTGAAACATCATGAATAATGCTGTGATTCACACCTGACTCCCGCCTCTTCCCAGTGTGAACTCTCGTGAGATGCCTAAGAGTTGGTTTGAGTCTGAAACTAGATCTGCATGAGTGCGGCTTCTGTCCAGTGTGGATCCTCTCCAGTGTCTTCAGACTTGTTAAATTACTGAATGGGCCCCATTTTAACGATCTGAAATGCAAGTATCAAACGCGAAACGCAAGTAACTTTGTGGGCGGATCTCGGGCGCTGTTACTATTATAGCTATCCGGATCCATTCTGAATTATTAAACACAACAAAACACAAATTAAAAATAAAAACATTCTGAATGTGTGGTAACGCCGCGATCTGAAGGCGGGTCGATGTCATCAGTGAACCGTTCCTCTGCTAGAACAAGCGATTATCGTGTCTATGTTTGGAGCGTCTGATGTTTATATCACTGATCCTCACAAACTTCTCTTTAGATGAGCATCCGTTATAAAACACACAGTACATTCATTTAGACAACTGCGTGAATATACTGAACTGTGTTTATGCAGAAATACGATGTTTAAGCGATCAGTGAGCCGAGACGGTTTGTTTGTGCATCAGTAATAGTGGACTATAACTCCTTTATCACTGTATTCGTCTTTACCTTCATTACAATCGTCATCCATCAAAGCTTTATTTGGGACACTTGTTGTCTTTATCCAACTGAGAATGTAGTTTGCGTATCCTATGTTCATGAAGCGGTTGGGTGATTTGAGCCGCCGTTCGATCTGTATTACAGAATACTTACGAGACATAAGGTGCTTTGTTTTAATTTTTTTTATTAATTTAATTTATATATTTTTAAATAATCAATGTATTAATAATAAAAATCAATGAATTAAGCTATATTAATATATTTACATTAATTTCAAGTTATCTCGTGGCCCCCTAGTGATTGAAAACTGTGTGTTATTTAAAGTTCATAGTAATTGTTCTGACTTCATGAAGCCTCATGGTGTGAATGAAACATCAAATTGACTAGAAATGTATAATTTTATTAGGCATTTAAAAGCTCTATTGAGAAAAATAAAACATGGAAAGCTCAAAACGCAATCATATCAGGATAATTCATGACAATAACAATGAGATGTTGATAAAATGAGTTTAATCAATCATTACATGAAGCAAATACAAACATTAAGTAAAAGTGAAGGAGAATGAGACAGATCTCTCTCTTTACTGACTTATAAGAGCCAAAGCATCAAGAGAAGAAGAGAAGAAAAGTTTCCAGTTTCAAAGATACATGAAAGTACATCTTGCATTTGCATGGAAGAGTAGAAGTGGAAGAGAAACTAGATGTTCTGATGAAAAACAATGAAGAACGAGTTAAAAATTAATATCAGATTCATGTCTCTCTTAAAAGTGTAATCTATTCTCCAATGTGAATTTTCTGGCACTCTTTCAGTTCATCATCTGTAGTAAAGGACTTCAGCACTGAAACACACACCGCTGTGTCTTTTCTGCTGTAATATTACTAATGAATCTTCTCCTTTGTGTGAATCTTCAGGTGTTTCTTCAGGACTGATGCTCAATGAAACGGTTTACCGCACTGATCACAGTTAAATGGTCTTTCTTCAGAATGAGAAGCAGAAGTGATTTCAGAGAGAAAGCCTGAGTGTGAACTCTTCTTCCCAGTGTGAACTCTCATGTGAATCTTCAGACTAGATTTACATGTGAAACGGTGACAGATTTACAGGTGACAGATTTTTTGGCTTCTGTTTTTCCTTTCTCATTCCCGTCCATCAGATCTAAAAGAAACCTTAAATCAAGTGAGATTTCAAATGAGAGACAAACGTGAAATGAAAAGTGAAGCTCAAAGTCAAGATCACTGATGAGTTCAACAGTCATTTTAATCTCATCAAATCTGGTCAACAACGGCTGTGCACGATTATGATCTATTTTAATGTCATGAAGATTTGTGTTATAAATCACTAGTTTTGGTGATGAAACAATGTAAATCTGGTGAGCATCAGCATGTTCTTCATCATGAAGAATGAATGAGGAATCAAGAATAAACACCAACCTCTTTGTTCTTCAGTATCTTGATGTTTCATTCTGCAGGTTCTGGATCACTGGCGTTCTCTCCGTCCTCTCCTTCCAGATGCTTTCTAGCAGTTCTGCTAAAAATGATAATATACGTGATGAGAGATGATCAATGAATATTTCAGATTCTACAATAAGTACTAATAAATAACAAAAATAGTGACATTTAGGGATGCACCGATGCCATTTTTTTCAGAATCGATCCGATACCAGAACAATTTTTTTTAATCAAGTAGAATTTCTATAACTCTGTGTTGAACTGATAATAAGAACTGAAAAAAAGAAAAACAACAACAACAAAAAATATATGATCATAATCTGACATAAATGCTATTATAAACTAGATTAGTTGATAATTCAGCAGTAAAATTTAGTCTAGAAAAATCCCGAGTGCACAATAATTGTATAAAATCTGAACAGTTTGTGAAAATAAACGTTTAGTGGGGAACAAATTAGAGACAATAAATGTAACACTAAATCTGGTAAAACTTTACATATTTCTCTTTGTATTGTTGTAAAATACATTCATGAAAAACAAGAAAACAAAAATCAAAAATATCAATAATTTGATATAATTTTGAATAAAATTTTGACATTTTTTAAATGTATAGCACAGCTGTTTAATGAGGTAGCCACATATGATAGATAGGACAGAACAAGAACGGCTATTAATATTCTTTCATTGCGTCACTGTATGATGATATGAAAGGCTCCAATCAGGGGGGCAGGGTTTCATATTTTATTGAAGGTTCCCCGGGCGCCGCCATTGATTAGCGGACCATTCATTTTGGCGTCACTCTGACAGCGAATAACTTTACATCTGAGGCGTTTAAAGACTCAATTTGTCCATTTTTTATTTCTAAAGAAACACGAAAATGTATAAAAGGCTCCATTACCTTGTAGCTTACGTTATGGCCCAGTAGAAGCAGTTTTTTAAAAATAGGCTAATGATTGCGTCATAACCTGCGACTCTCTGTCGCACAGTAGAGAGATTACCGTATGGACAGGAGCAGAAGCTCGCGAGCAATCGGGCGACGTGGAGGAAAAATGACAAAATAATTCATCCGAATACTTAGCAAAAGTTTCTCCTGCTCCTAGCTCATGGACACCTCCTACTCACACTCTCCGTCTCTCCAAGTTTCAGAAGGGAATGATTCAGATTTCTCTTGGCACAGCTACTAGAAGACAGACGGGATGCTCACGTCACATCTACATCGTCAAGCTCATTTTGAGTCTGCGCAGTACGCTCGACCATCAGGAAGTGAGAGCTTCTAATTGACTTCACTTGTCTGCGTTGAAATCTATGGGGTCGCTGTGTCCATTTCTTTTACTGTCTATGGCTCCAATACAGTGCGGCACAAAGCGCTTATGCGCATCCCGAGCGCAGAATGATGCGCTTGAAGCAACATCAGTCACAGCACACAGCGCGTCCAGTCCACATTGAAAAGTTTAAAGCACAAAGACAATACATATTGATGCGTAGTGTATTATACAGTATCTATCTATGCAATAGTCTATTGAGCATTTCCTTTTAACTGATTTAAACTTCAGTTACTGTGTGCGTGAAGAACAAATAGCTAGTGCTCTGAGTGACTTTACTCCAGTGTTCACGAGTTCACACTTACATATAATTTTAAGGGGTTAAGTTTAATGCGTATTTGTTTATTTTGGTGCGATCTCCACGGTAACAGCAGCTTTCTGGTTGGTGGATGAGGTTCACGTGATGCGTCGTTTGAAATATCTCCCGCTGAAGAGTGAAGAAGACGTCTGTCAGACAACCGAACTGTTCAGGTAAGTGAAGCTATTTTGTGCACGACCCTATTTTTTTTTTTACAGTCTATATATTGTGTACGAGTATGACCTAACATTAGATGTAATACATACAGCATATATGCAACCACATGGGTTCTCTTTTGCACTCATGCCGAAACAGATCAAGCCTGCGATGTGTTTACAGCTCTCTTATTTTTTTAGTATTTTTATTTAACCTTAACCTCGATTAAAAATCGACCGTGGCGGGTACGAAGGTTATGTAGTCAGGTTATGTAATGGCAATCTTTAAAAAGTAGAAGAACATCTCTTTTTTGGAACTTTTTTTAATAACTTACCTGAATTCAAACTCGGATGTCACCTTGTTCTTTATTGAAGTGAACTTTTGCCTATATGGCTGATTCCCCTGAACTTGAGAACGCGAGTACAAACTGGCCTGCGGGTCATTCAATAGTGCCACATTATAAGCAATCATTTCCTGTATAAAATTTAACCGAAGCAACCTTATTTTGATTTGTTACCTACATTTATTTACAGTAGGTGGATGAATATTTGTATATGTATTTAATAATTTAGTATTTTGTCTTTTAGCTGCTGTGAGGAAAAAATCGTCTAACACATGCCACTGATCACTGATCAGGAGATAGAAGCAACAATACAAAGATGGCTTCAAGCTTGCTCCTGATAGAGATGGAGGAAGGAGACCCAGACAGCAACATAGTATCAGCCCAGATCTGGCCCAAACCTGGTTCATGTGGATTTTACTCTGTCCAGATGTGGGCCGGATCTGGGCCGACACTACTGTTGTTGTCTGGGGAGAGCGCTTGAGGAGAAAAGAGGGGCTCCAGAGCTGTACTTCACTTCCTGAGGACAGTCCCAAATAGCATCACTTTCTTCCTCACACATAACATTCTTATGTGCAAATTTGTTTTAAGTAATTTTTTTTAATTTTCTCTATGTTTGTTGAGTAAAATTACATTATAATATGTTTAAATTTCAGTGCTAGATTCATTGATAGATTCATTTAGTTAGAATTGAAAAATGTTGTACATAGGTGGCTGTTAAGGCAACTAAAATAGTGTTCACAAAATAGTGGGGTTTTTTTTAATACAATAAGTAAACTACTGTTAAAGACAGACCAGAACATTTTGAAATTAAATGTACTTTGAGGTGGTAATAAGATGTTAAGCTTTGAATTTACAAAAAAAGAAAATAATAATAATTTATTATTATTGGCTTGTGCCTATTGTTAAATAAACTATTTTTGAGAATTGAATTTTCTTGTGCCTTATTTGTTCACATGGTTTGGGTAAGATTAGGCTGGGTTATGGCTCAGATTTAGGGTTTCTGGTTAAAGGGTGGTGTCGATATGGTTAACTTGTGGCTGAGAATTGGTACCAATCAGTGTTGTATAAAGTACTAGAAAGCAATACTTGAGTAAAAGTACAAGTATCGTACCAGAAAAAGACTTTGGTAGAAGTGAAAGTTACCTTTTAGAATATTACTTAAGTAAAAGTCTTAAAGTATCTGATATATACTGTACTTAAGTATCAAAAGTAATTTTCTGATATTTAATGTACTTAAGTAATTGAAGTAAAAGTAAAAAGTAGTTTTTTTTAAAGCAAGCGGTTAGAACTTTGGGTTTGTGAACTTTATTGTGGCTTTCTTATAGTAAAGCATATTCAGGGTTCCAACTTCCCATATCTTCTTAATCTCACTCATCAAATCAAAATCACAGTCTTTTCCAGGACTTTTCAGGCACAATTCTCTTAAGTTCAAAGAACAAACAGCATATTTTTAGAGCTGACATCAAAGAAAAAAAACTGAAACAGAAATTTCACTTTTGTATGAACTTCAGGTAAAAATGAAAAATAAATAATAACCTATTTCTTAAAAAAAAAAAAAAAATAAAAAATGACCTGATGGTAGGGAGAATATTTTGGTCATGTGGTATGAGCATTTGTAGGGCTTACTCCCCAGGTCACCATCTCACACACACACACACAGCAACATTAGCCCAACATTATCCTATAACCACTGAGTTTTGAGTTAATTAACATAAAAGGAAATCTCAAGTTTGACAAAACGTATGATGCTTTTAAAGACGTGAATAGCCCTTAACACTTTCTTTCTAACCTGCCACTGATTAACGTAGCAGTTCTCAAAAAATATTTCTCAGTCTAACATTAGCCTACCTGAGGAAATATTCGGCCCGGCAGTTATGCTATACCAAAAACAGTTAAGCGTGTTTCAGTATTATGGACATGTCTTTGAGAGTTCTCTGTTGAATTAAATCAAAAGGTAGGTGCGCTCGCATAGATATCGGTGCTCGTGCTTCCATGGCGGTTTCAGTTGTGCTTCCTCCTCCTTTGGCATGGCAACAAACAAGCATTACACTGGAGCGCGCGCCGTGCGGAGCGTGCGTAATGCAATCTAGAAGCAGTGATTCGCCAAACCTCCCTTATTGCAGTCGCACACATTTCTTCTGATTTTATTTTGTAGTAACGAGTAACGAAGATGCTTAGTGGAAATATATCGGAGTAAAAGTATAAATTTTATCTAGGAAATGTAGTGGAGTAAAAGTGAAAGTTGACATAAATTTAAATAGTGAAGTAAAGTACAGATACGTGAAATTTCGACTTAAGTACAGTAACGAAGTATTTGTACTCCGTTACATTACAACACTGGTACCAATAATAAAACCTGTTTTGGCCCAGTTCAGGGCCAGTTAAGGGTGACTAACTGGCTAAGATTCGGGCCAGTTATGGCCCATGTGTGACCCTTGTCTTAAATCCAGTTCTGGGCCACTCCAGGGCCGTCATTCTTTGCGGTACTTGGGCCGAGGGAAAAGTGATTGTGTGGCCCGGAGCTGGGCCAGAAAAAAATTGCTATGTGGGTTATACCTTTTAGGCTACTTATACTTTCATAATGGCTGTCTAAGCTAACTAAAAAACACACTAACAACGAGAAATGTTTAATTTCACAATCTATAGCTTCGGTTAAATACTAGTATATGAAATGTATAAGTTAAAATACATGCTTACTGTTGCAAAACGTGTTAATGTTGGCCGGCAGAAGTGCGATCATGGTTTTCCTGATGCTAAATCCAGCCTTGTAGAATATCCTTTCTGATGGTGTAGGGGAGCGCGGGGCAAAACCTAACGCGGGGCTAGTTGTAACGCGCTTGTTTTAAATACTTCCGCACATGCTTGGATGACGAAACTTTGTGTATTTACTAGTTGCCATATCAACACTATATAGAAAAAAAAAATCCGCCCAAATTTTTTTTTTTTGGAAGATATCCATAGACATTTATTAAACCATAGCAAAAGTAAATTTCTTACTTAAGTGAAATTTTCATCTCAATTTTTTGTGTTTATTTAAAATAAGACCAATCTGATATTATTTTAATCTCCAAGATGTTATTTAACAGTTGAGATAGTTCTTTAATGCTTCGCTAACTAGCAGAAGACACTAGCAGGGTTTAAACCCCAGTTGTGCAGGCGGGGGCATGTTGTAACACTGCGTTACAATGTGCCCCTATTAGAAATATGCTATTATATTATATACTTTTATTAATTTTATTGGGAAAACGTGAGAAAAAGGTGAATAAAGACTGAGAGTCAATGTTCAGAAATTACTAATTATTTATTTGTTTTGAACTATGTTGTATAGCTGTGTTTTCATGTGTTCGTACTCAAAACTCAAAAATGAGTTTATATTTAATTATTAAAAATTGCCATTATTTTATATGAAAAAGTTTTTTAATTGTATTTTATTTAGAAAATATTTCAGTTTGTTTTGTATATTTTTTTTTATTAGATCAGATAACATTTTAAGCTGTCATATGTTATGTTACAATGTTCCCCACACATGTTACAATGTACCCCACCTATGGGGCATGTTGTCACATTTCACTTCCATTCTTTCGGGGTATGTCAAGAAAAAAGTATATACTGTATTAATAAAACAAAAACACATAATTGTACTAGACATGTGGGAAATTAATGTGGGAAAAAATAAATACTCTGAACCATAAGTAGATTTACACAAACTGAGAAAGTCAAAAAGCGTTACTTTGTGCCCCGCTCTCCCCTACATCCACACTTTAGATTTTCTTATCCCAGACATTGTTAAAGATTTAAATCCTTGCCGCCAAGACGCTCCTCTGTCGGTCGCGGATTGAGAGTGAGACTTAAATCTCTCACGGGGTGTTTGGATTTATTCACGTACGTTAAAGGGGTCATATAATGGTACATGCACTTTTACAAGTTGATTGTACTGAAATGTGTGTTGGCAGTGCCTGTACACAACCATCATAAAATCCATCCAGTGTTTTTTTTTAAATCTTCTTATATGTTTCCCCCTCTCCTGAATCAAGCTGTTCGATTTTGTGATGTCACAATATCGACACCCCTCCCACAATGGTTGAGTGACAGCAGCGTTTCAACACAGACCCGCCCTCACGCCCTCGTGAGCGAGCTGTCAATCATAGCCCGCGCGCACCGGCGCGTTCGTTGCTGATAGATAGCTGGAGCACTGAGTAGAATGGCGTCTAAGCGATTGTGGTGTTCTGTTCTTGGGTGTAATAACGAACACAGCAGTCATTTTGATGTTCCTAAATCCGAACTGCTGAAGCAGTGGCTGAGTTTGTTTTCGAAGGGAATTCCCCACAACGTCAATGCTTTCATGTTTGCGAATCATTTCACCAGACTGCTTTACAAACGAGGGTCAGTATAAAGCTGGTTTTACTAAGAAGCTGCTCCTGAAAAAAGGATCATACCAGCTATTCGTGTTCCTGCTGAACCTCCAGAAGAACTGAAGTGAGTGTAATGTTTTATTAACCTTTTATATTAATCTTTGCAAATCGCTTGCTTCACGATGAATGCGGCTATTTTTACACTCAGGGTACATTACGGCATGTTTTCTATGTACGACGTTCTCAATATAATCAGTGGTGGAGGAAGTACTGAATCTCAGTACTTAAGTAAAAGTACAAATAGCCAGAGACATATTTACTTTAGTAAAAGTAGAAGTACCACAATGAAAACCCAACTTAAGTAAAAAGTAAAAAGTACCTGATTTTAAATGTACTTTAAGTATTAAAAGTAAAAGTACTTGCATAACAATTTATTCTCTTAATGTCTATATTCTAATAATTAGGGCTGTAACAATATGCAATATGAATCCGAAATCGCTACACTCAGATCTACGAACCTGTGTCGCGGTGTGAGAAGGCAGAATCGCGACACACACCTTTTTAACATTATACAATACGTAGACCTACACCACAAAACTAGTTGAGGGTAAATTATTTAATATTGGGCAATTCCATCGTTGTAAACGGGACATTTGCAGTAAAAACTTGAAATATAAATTCTCAGAAAATGCATTTAATACATATTGAAAAATATCAGTATGCGTTTTATATTTAATGGGAAATAGCCTAGGCTACACATGCGTTACGGGACACAAAAAATCTTTAACTTTTAGGTAGCAAAATATTTTTTTGTAGCCTACCTAATTCTGTGAATTACACTGCGCAAACCAAAAGTAATACCCACCGGATGAAGAAGGGTTGGCTCTCCACAGAACATAAAATATTGATTTTATTTTATTTTTCGTGTTCCCATTTATGAGGAAAAAACAAAAGACGTGACAGTTCTCTGTTACGGACATGACCGCTCTGAAAGCGACTTTAAAACTTTCACAGAGACCTCAAACAGAAAGCACAAAGCCTTTTTTTAAAGTGAATTTCGTTTTGTATTAATTGTATCTTAATTTTAATCAATGTTTCATCAACCAATTGCCAGGAGGATTTAATAAATAAGTAAATATAGTAGAAAATAATCACGACACGTAGGCGCCGGTGAGTGAACTGAAGCGCGTCTCATAAATGAACCAAAACTCAGCGTATAAGGTATCCTACTTGCCTCACACAGACCTGATAAATATATCTTTAGAGAGCTTTAAATGTGTACTTTTAAACAGAACAATTCAAAACAAAGAAAATAGACTGCTCTCTGCATATGTAGGCCTAATCCGTAAGAAATGCGCATTTCTCTCTGGCGCGTTCACTACTGCGAAGATCGCGTATCAGTATCGTCAACCTCATCTTTGCAGCCGACACAGAAAACACTTGTTAATTAATAAACAATTAAAATGTCTCCTTGCTATATTTGACATATTCATTGCTTTTGCCGGTTCTTTGTGACAGCTTTTAGGTGCTTTATTGGCAGCGCCACCAACGCGTCAGCACCGAAAACATGGAGATTTTTTTCAATCCCTGTTTTGGCAGGGGGAAAAACTGATCCGAAAATGTAACGAAACGTTGCAGAAATGTAGTGGTAGTATAATAATTGCTGCAAAAAGTAACGAAGTAAAAGTCAAAAGTATGCACTATTGATTCTAGTCAAAGTAAAGTACAGATACGTGAAAAATGTACTTAAGTAAAGTAACGAAGTATTTGTACTTCGTTACATTCCACCACTGAATATAATTAATAATCCCATGTTTATGATGAACAACGCATTATGGTTATTGTGTTACAAACGGTGTACGCACAGAACAGAGGGGCGGGGTGAGCAAAGCTCATTATCATTTAAACACACATGCACTGAAACGGCGTGCTGAAAACAGAGCTGTTTTTGACCAGGTACAATTAGTGTTTTCTTACAATACTAATGAACATTTTAAATTAAAGTATATTACAAACTTTTAATTTAGACCCTAAAGAATCATATGTGACCCTGGACCACAAAATCAGTCTTATGTGTAATTTTTTTTTAAATTGAGATTTATACATCATCTGAAAGCTGAATACATAATCTTTCCATTGATATTAGGTTTGTTATGATATGACAATATTTGGCCTAGATACAACTATTTGAAAATCTGGAAACTGAGGGTGCAGAAAAATCGAAATATTGAGAAAATCGCCTTTAAAGTTGTCCATTTCTATAGGCGATTGTGCTGCATCCACTCACAAAAATATATTTTTTTATATATTTAAGGTGGGAAATTTACAAAATATCTTCATGGATCATGATCTTTACTTAATATCCTGATGATTTTTGGCATAAAAGAAAAATCGATAATTTTGACCCATACAATGTTTTGTTGGCTTTTGCCACAAATATACCCGTGCGACATAAGACTGGTTTTGTGATCCAGGGTCACATATTAGCTTGTACAAAAATGACATTATATGACCCCTTTAAAAAATATATTTATTAAAAGCTTCTTTCTTTGCACATTTTTATATACAGCATTATCATAATAGGCTGAATATTAACGTACTGACAGAAAACCGGTAGTTCTATGTGAAATCAGACATTGAGCGCCCTCATACAGCCAGTGGCATGATCCTCGTTTCAGAACACCTCTGCGAAGATTCGACCGTGAGATCGGTAGTCGAATCAGGCTCCTCCTATCTAAGCATCGAATCTTCGACTATTCGGGGTCACCCCTACTGTTTACTCACATGATGTCCGTGGGACAAAGTATGGAAGCCTGTTTCCTTCACAGTTGCGCAAATAATGTAAATATGGAAGTCACAATAATGAGAAATGTTGTCATAATTATGACTTAGCATCTTATAATAATTAGAAACTTTATCGTAATAATTTAACATTGCATTATACCGAGATCCTTTCTCATAATAACGACTTAACATCTCATAATGAGAAATGTTGTCATAATAATGAGAAACTTTCTTATAATTCTAACTAGGCCTGTCGCGATAATTAAATAACCGTCTGATCGCGATTATTTGATCTAACCGCGATTGTTTCAGACAACCGCGATTATTGCGCTCTTTTATAGACCTACGGCACAAGGGGGAGTCATGAACCAAAATAAATAGACAAGCAGTCAAGCACCAATTACGTTTTCTAGCAATATATTCAAAGTCATCTGAAGCCATTCCATAGCTTAATGTGAGGGACAGTAGTATATTTACATTGTTAAATTAAAGTTCACAAACTCGTCTGCAGCTGTCAATCATTCCGTTCAGCATTCAAACTCTGCAGCTGTCAATCATTCCGTTCAGCATTCAAACTCTGCAGCTGTCAATCATTCCGTTCAGCATTCAAACAGCGCGCGTCGTCCGGTTACGACAGGATACACGGTAAAACTTTCTCCAATGTGACATTGACGTTATAATGCTTGATCTGTAGATAAAGGGCTGTGGATTTGCATAAAATGACTTTATTTTGCTGGAGTTTTTTGCTGTTTCTAAATGACTCGCTCGCTACCGTGTGCCTACACAGCACAAGGACTATGAATTGGCATCAGACGCACAATAACTGGAGTTTAAAACTGTGAAGAAACAAATGATCAATAAACTGTTGGACTGATATACACTAGGATTTGTGCCCTCGACATTTCTTCGCTTTGTGCCGTGAACTTTTAAATGCGCACTTGTGCATCGCTGCGACTCCATGTTGCATTAAGCACATCATTCTGCACCCGCGATGCGCATACTGTACGCGCTTTGTTCCGCTCTGTTTTGAAGCGTATCATATTATCATGGTTTGTGCACATTTGTTTTTATTAACATGTTTAGATTTTATTAAATTACTGTGCAGATGTTTTCAAAAATTACTTTTTGCTGCTGATTTATACACTCACTAAGTTTAATAAACAAATTGTCATAGCTATTGAATATAGCCTATTTATTTAATATTTAAAGGTGTTAACTGTAAACTTACACTGCAAAATGATAACTTACAAAGGATTAAATTCATCACAATTATTTAATGAATGAAGCACAAAGCCCTAAAACAGACAATTAATCAGCATAATTGCCAAAGCCCTAACACAGACAATTAATCGTCAAAGCCCTAAAACTGACAATTAATCGGCATAACCGCAATTATTTTTTAGACAATTAATCGTCAGCCAAATTTCATAATCGTGACAGGCCTAATTCTAACTCAATATCTCATAATCAGGCTTGGGAGGGTTACTTTAAAAATGTATTCCGTTACAGTTACAAATTACTTCATAAAAAAAGTATTCAGTAACGTAATCCAAGTACTATAGTATGAAAGTAATGTAACTGATTACTTTTGGATTACTTCAAGGTCACGTATATAAATAAAGTCAAGCAAGAAGAAATATTATAAAAAAAATATAAAAAAAAACTTTTATTTATTAAGAATTTGGTCCAGTGTACAATATTTTCAAAATACACACACAGACAAATTTATGTAACGGGCTATACAGACATCTAGTGGCTAATGTATGGTATTACAGATTATTTTGTTTTATTTTTTAACTTTTTTAACTAAAAAATTAAAACACAACATTTAAAAATTTTACACGATCTACATATTAGTTTATTTTAAAATAGGCCTACATGTTGCCTAAAGCCGTGATCTTTCTTAATTTGCCTGACTGAACTTGGGGCGTCGGCAGTGGGAGTTCCCCTACGTTACCTAGACAGCGAACTTCCCCTTACGTGAGAAAAGATAAGAAAGGACATTTTGGGTACTAAAAAAGCTACTCTCCAAAATAGCAGCGGAATTTCCATGAATTAAAAGCAATTTTACCCACTGGCAGCATCGTTTCTACTAGCAGCAGTGATTCAATCTGCATCTGAGGAGATTGTAGAAAGCTGTTATTTGCACATGCACCAGCGACCGGGTCGCACACGTGAGTCATTACTGTCAACAGAATCAGGAACTACTGTATAATCAAGCAGCGCTTCATATAGTGTTATTATGCCAAAATACTTATTTATTTAGTTTTAAATGAAACCATTGTAATCCTGAAAGTATTCCCTCTTTTTTCAAAATGTAACTATAATCTGATTACTACGTTTTTTGACGTAACTGTAACGGATTACAGTTACTGGATTTTTGTATCCTGATTACATAACGCCGTTACATGTATTCCGTTACTCCCCAACCCTGCTCATAATAATGTGAAAAATGTGAAGCAGATAGCAAGCAACCACCAAGATGTCCTGTTGCTCATCATGGCTGTTAGGAAACTAACTTACACAGGAGAGACTTTAATGATCAGCACATAAAGATGAACTACTTACTCTGATCTCAGACTGTGATTGTTTTCCATTTGAGTGAGTAACTGAAGATAACTGAAGGAACCTCTCTCCACATGGATCATGGTGATCCGGTTTCTCCACTGTATGGATCTTCATGTGTCGCTTCAGGTGAGTTTTAAAAGAGAAACTTGTTCCACACTGATCACACGTGTGCGGCTTCTCTCTGCTGTGGATCCTCTCATGTTTTTTCAGAGATGATGAGTGATTGAATCTCTTGTCACAGTGTGAACACTTGTAAGGTTTTTCTCCAGTGTGGATCCTCTCATGGATTTTCAGACTTATTAAATGACTGAATCTCTTGTCACAGTGTGAACACTTGTAAGGTTTTTCTCCAGTGTGAATTCTCTGGTGCTGTTTTAAAGATTGCGCTGTAATAAAAGTCTTCTCACACTCAAAGCACATGTACTCTTTTACACCAGTGTGAATTTTCTCATGTCCTTTTAAATGTTGCCGCAGTGAAAAACTCTTTCCACACACAGAACATGAATGCGGCTTCTCCTTCGTATGAACTGTCAGGTGTGACTTCAGCTCTGATGACCTAAGAAATGTTTTCCCACACTGATCACATGTGAACGGCTTCTCTCCGGTGTGGATCATCATGTGTTCTTTAAAGTGTGATGATTGTGTGAAACTCTTCCCGCACTGATCGCATGCGTACGGCTTCTCTCCAGTGTGAACTCTGATGTGGAGATTAAGATGATGTTTTTGTGTGAAGCTCTTCCCGCACTGATCACATGTGAACGGCCTCTCTCCAGTGTGGATCCTCATGTGAATCTCAATATGTTGTTTGTTTGAGAATCTCTTTTCACACTGATCACATGTGAACGGCTTCTCTCCAGTGTGAAATCTCATGTGAAGCTTAAGATCATGTTTGTGCAAGTATCTCTTTTCACATTGATCACATGTGAACGGCTTTTCTCCAGTGTGGATCCTCATGTGTCTTTCAAGATGTGCTGATCGTGTGAAGCTCTTCCCGCACTGATCACATGTGAACGGCTTCTTCTCTCTAGTGTGAACTCTCATGTGAAGATTAAGATTATTGGTTGTGATAGTCTTTCCACACTGAGTGCAGGTTGTAAATTTCTTGACTCTTCTTTCCTTTAAAAATGTCTGTTTGTTCTTTGAGCGACGCAAGTATTCTTCACTCTCCTCGTTCTCTTCCATCAGATCTGAAGTGAAAGAAAAAAATCATCAAAATAATACAAAGAGAAAAAAAATGAAGTGAAAGGACATTAAAGTAGAAAACTGCTATAAATTACCATTTTGCTGTTTTTTTCTTTTTAAAAATATTAATTAAATAAAGTTAAATAAAGCGAGTTCCCCTGTGTTCCAGCTCGAGTTTGGTGAACTCAATTCTCGCTCTGCTTGCCACAGAAACGTCACACTGTGGCCTCTTAGTTTAATTACAAGAACACAAGCTTTTTGCAGTCCAGTGGAGCAGATTGTATATTATTATATTTTGGATTTATTATTATTTGTTATATATTGAATTTATCTATCACAACAGTGTCAGTGTCTGTAGAAATTTCACATGCTGAAAGTCTAGACTGATCCTCTCGTTTAAAACTCCCTATATTATATTAACATATAACCTTTATTTCGCTATTAAACATCTAAATTATTACAGCTGTGTGGAGATTATGATCTCCGCGAGACAAGTTCTGTGTAAACGCACAGATAAAAACATTAATAATTCTGATGACATGCCAGATGAGATGGACTCGGTATTTGTGATAATGTGATACAGAACATTGTTCTGTTTATTTTTCAGTGTATGCATATTGCAGTTCATATCCCAGCATATTCCACTGTCTTCCCTCTTTAGCCTATTAAACACATAAACCTTTTAAAACTGTTGTTGAAAGTGAATGCTTATATTTATGCAAAGTTGATAGACTTCCCCGTCGTTTATTTATGTTGAAATATAGTTCATATTTTGCCTATAGTTCATATAAATGCTGTGTTATGAATAAAATATGCAACTGAGAGCACTAAGGTACATTGAAGTAGCAATGTGTTTTATTCAGGTGGTTTAGAATGTTTTTTAATGTGTTTGGATTAGTTTTAAATGCTTTATTTGTTACGTGTTATTTAAAAAAGACGCTTTAGTGACCATGCACTTATTTATTTTTGCACTCTTTTTTACTCCTATTTATTATTTGGTTTTGTATGCAAGTGGAATTACTGAAATTACAGCATTTAAAACGAGTGTTAACCAGATTTATAGTTCAATGCTATTGCTGTAATTGTCAAAAACAGAAATAAAACAATAAATACGTTTATTTGTTAAGTTTACAAGTTTTGTATCAGGGACATAAATAGGCAAATAATCGGCATTGGTAGGGATGCAAGATATATCGGCCACCTTATCGTATCGACTGATATATGTTCATTTTTAATGTTATCGTTATCGGCCCAATAAGAAAATTTGGACAATATAAAGCAGATAAATAATGGATTATTTCCTTGAGATGAGTGATGAGTTTTAAATTGCTTAAAATATGATTGGAATCACTTCCAAAAGGAAAATACAGTTCAGTGCAACATCTGCAGTGCAAGTCTATCATATAGGCTACATAAAATTATGATAGAACATTATATTTGTGTGTTTGGCTTTTAACGGTGAGACTTTTGTAATCAGGCTCTCAAAAATTATGAACACATTTGGATTTAGATTAATCGGATAATATATCGGTTATCGGCTTACAAATATACAGAATTATCAGTTATTGAACAAAAATTTCATATCAGTGCATCCCTTGGTATTGGTTATAAAAAACAGTATGGTCGATCACTAATTATCTGGGCTCTTTTTACAGCATGATTAGAGGACAAGAAAATAATCTCAATCCATTGTCTCCTTTTTTACACAAATGCCACAGTGTTGACCACATTCATCTACCCTGTTACCAAAGATATTATAAGAAGACTAATCTCTATAACTATGAATAATTAGGGTTGGGTATCGTTTGGCTTTTTTACGATACCAGTGCCAAATCGATACTTTATTAAAACGGTCACGCTTATAACTCTGTCTGCCATTCATTTACTTGATACAGTATGTTTATTTAAAAAAACATTTTAACAAAAAATGTGAACCAGATATAAATTTAGAATAAAAGAGCTAAAATTATAATTACTTTGACCTGATGTTGACAATAAATATGAATATTTCTCAAACCTCCTTTTACTGACCATTTCTTGAAAACCAAAAATGAAACTTTTGTACCCATTTCATAGTTTAACTGTTTATCTAAAAGTGATGAAGTGCTTGAATGTTTCTAACATGAATGTTCCTCAGCATCATGAATGAATGAAGAATAAACACCAACCTCTTTGTTCTTCAGGATCTTCAGTGTGTTTCATTCTGCAGGGTTCGGGATCACTCATGTTCTCACTGTCCTCTTTAATAAACTCAGTCTTTGCAGATTTCAGCTCTTCCTGATGCGCTGATGCTCGTCTTCACTTGTAGGATGATGGGAATATTCCAGCATTTATGGGTGAATTGCAGTGGGAGGAGCTTCACTGATGATGTGATTGACATGGGAGGGGCTTCAATTATGGTAATTTTAGTGGGAGGAGCTGATCAGCCCAAACTAAAAAAATATATCAGTTAATGAGTTAGTTTTTTATACTTATTGGTAACAGAATATAAATAATGCAATGAAATTATTCCGAATATAAATAATGATAAGAAAAAGAGTTCAACGCATAAAGACTAAAGAATAAATAGCCTACATAGTAACCAACAAATCCCCTCAGTCTGCTGACACCAATGAAATGAGCTTTAAGTGTCAATTTACAGGAGATCTGAAGACATCAGCATAATAAATGAGGTGAAAACAGGAACTATTGTCATGAAATAAAGAGTGTTTTCAGCAGATCTGTTAATATTGATGAGCCTCAGACTATCAACACTCATTCAACAAGCCATTCAGGGTCATCAGCAGATCATCTCACTTTATTCTGAGTGTTTGCTGTTAGAAACACATTATTTGAGTCAGGATACATGATAAAAGCCTATAAAGACAAAACTGTTATTTCTCACAGTATGACATGGATCAGTGGTTCCCAACCTTTATTACTCCAAGGCCCCCTCCTCACCAATACTGTGTTTTTTTTTCTTCACAAAAACATTTATATACTAGTATTATTAAAGGTGCTGTATCACCAAATCAATACTGTTTTTTACTCCATGTTGTTATTTTTTAAACAAAAGAAATTCAAGATAGATTGAAACCTTCAGTGTTCTTTTTTTTGTTTTGTTTTTGCAAACATACTTTACAGACATTCACACATTTAACAACAATTCTTGCTTTCCCCTGGAATCTAACCATCTACTGTTTGAGCTACAGGAAAGCTTTACAACTTAAAAGTACTTTGCTCAGTTAAACAGAAACTTGAACATATAAGAAGGAGTCAATCTGCAATTCCAAACAAGACCAATTGGACTGAGTATAGCTATACGGATCCATTCTGAATTATTAAACACAACAAAATAGAAATGAAAAATAAAAACATTCTGAATGTTAGAATTAGACAATCTAATTTTAGATTGTTAAAACAGGGCCCTTAACATCAGAATGGCTGTATGCGGGGAGGCGTGAAACATCATGAATAATGCTGTGATTCACACCTGACTCCCGCCTCTTCCCAGTGTGAACTCTCGTGCAATGCCTCAGAGTTGGTTTGAGTCTGAAAATAGATCCGCATGAGTGCGGCTTCTGTCCAGTGTGGATCCTCTCCAGTGTCTTCAGACTTGTTAAATGACTGAATGGGCCCCATTTTAACGATCTGAAATGCAAGTATCAAACGCGAAACGCATGTCACTTTGTGGGCGGATCTCGGGCGCTGTTACTATTATAGCTATCCGGATCCATTCTGAATTATTAAACAAAACAAAACACAAATTAAAAATAAAAACATTTTGAATGTGTGGTAACGCCGCGATCTGAAGGCGGGTCGATGTCATCAGTGAACCGTTCCTCTGCTAGAACAAGCGATTATCGTGTCTATGTTTGGAGCGTCTGATGTTTATGTATATATAAACATCACTGATCCTCACAAACTTCTCTTTAGATGAGCATGTTATAAAACACACACAGTACATTCATTTAGACAACTGCGTGAATATACTGAAATGTGTTTATGCAGAAATACGATGTTTAAGCGATCAGTGAGCCGAGACGGTTTGTTTGCGCATCAGTAATAGTGGACTATAACTCCTTTATCACTGTATTCATCTTTACCTTCATTACAATCGTCATCCATCAAAGCTTTATTTGGGACACTTGTTGTCTTTATCCAACTGAGAATGTAGTTTGCGTATCCTATGTTCATGAAGCGGTTGGGTGATTTGAGCCGCCGTTCGGTCTGTATTACAGAATACTTATGAGACAGAAGGTGCTTTTTTAATTTTTTTTATTAATTTAATTTATATATTTTTAAATAATCAATGTATTAATAATAAAAATCAATGAATTAAGCTATATTAATATATTTACATTAATTTCAAGTTATCTCGTGGCCCCCTAGTGATTGAAAACTGTGTGTTATTTAAAGTTCATAGTAATTGTTCTGACTTCATGAAGCCTCATGGTGTGAATGAAACATCAAATTGACTAGAAATGTATAATTTTATTAGGCATTTAAAAGCTCTGTTGAGAAAAATAAAACATGGAAAGCTCAAAAAGCAATCATATCAAGATAATTCATGGCAATAACAATGAGATGTTGATAAAATGAGTTTAATCAATCATTACGTGAAGCAAATACAAACATTTAGTAAAAGTGAAGGAGAATGAGACAGATCTCTCTCTTTACTGACTTATAAGAGCCAAAGCATCTCAAGAGAAGAAGAGAAGAAAAGTGTCCAGTTTCAAAGATACATGAAAACATATCTTGCATTTGCATGGAAGAGTAGAAGTGGAAGAGAAACTAGATGTTCTGATGAAAAACAACGAAGAACGAGTTACAAATTTATATCAGATTCATGTCTCTCTTAAAAGTGTTAAGATCTATTCTCCAGTGTGAATTTTCTGGCACTCTTTCAGTTCATCTTCTGTAGTAAAGGACTTCAGCACTGAAACACACACCGCTGTGTCTTTTCTGCTGTAATATTACTAATGAATCTTCTCCTTTGAGTGAATCTTCAGGTGTTTCTTCAGGACTGACGCCCAATGAAACGGTTTACCGCACTGATCACAGTTAAATGGTCTTTCTTCAGAATGAGAAGCAGAAGTGATTTCAGAGCGAAAGCCTGATCCGCTTCTTCCCAGTGTGAACTCTCATGTGAATCTTCAGATTTGATTTACATGTGAAACGGTGACAGATTTACAGGTGACAGATTTTTTGGCTTCTGTTTTTCCCTTTCTCGTTCGCCTCCATCAGCTCTAAAAGAAACATTAAATCAAGTGAGATTTCAAATGAGAGACAAACGTGAAATAAAAAGTGAAGCTCAAAGTCAAGATCACTGATGAGTTCAATAGTCATTTTAATCTCATCAAATCTGGTCGACAACTGCTGTGCACGATTATGATCTATTTTAATGTCATGAAGATGATTTGTGTTATAAATCACTAGTTTGGTCATGAAACAATGTAAATCTGGTGAGCATCAGCATGTTCTTCATCATGAAGAATGAATGAGGAATCAAGAATAAACACCAACCTCTTTGTTCTTCAGTATCATGATGTTTCATTCTGCAGGTTCTGGATCACTGGCGTTCTCTCCGTCCTCTCCTTCCAGATGCTTTCTGGCAGTTCTGCTAAAAATGATAATATATGTGATGAGAGATGATCAATGACTATTTCAGATTCTACAAAAAGTACTAAGACTAATCTATGAAATCCATTCCAGCACTACCACCTCCAGGCAGGTTCGTCAGAGAAGACATTTATGCAAGGAAAAGGTGGCGTCATGTTCAGTACCTTGCAGAGCAGTTTTGGAGTCGTTGGCGTAAGGAGTATCTATCCAACATTGCCACCAGGCAGCGCTGGCACACAGCAAAGAGAAACCTGCAAGTGGGAGATATTGTCATGGAAAAGGCTGAAGATCTGCCCAGAAATGAGTGGCGGCTGGCCAGAGTTACAGAAACTACTACAGATAAAGACGGGCTTGTGAGAAGAGTCAAGGTATGCCTTGGTGACCGGAATCTGGGGAAGGATGGTCGTCGACTCCACAAGCTGTCTGTCATTGAACGCCCACTACAGAAGCTGATCTTGTTGCTAGAGACCATCTAGCTGCTTCTGAGAACCACCACGTGTATCCTTTTTATCATATTACTTAAATGCTGATATACATTCACCATAGTATGGACACTTTGTCCGTTTCTGAGTTAAGGCGAGACACGGCAGGCAAAAACATCGTTTTTTTTTTACTGGTCAATTTTGAGATTTTTGGATATTTGTCTTCAATAACATGTCTTCTTTCAGACTTGTGGTGAAAAAAAGTCCGAAATACACATTAAGGTCTTTATTTTACTACACTTTTCTGTTCGCGTCTGTAGATTTCTCATAAATTCAACAAAAGTTGGCATTCTTAATCCTCCCGCTGCTCCGCGATCTCTGTCTTCTTCCTGTCATCACACGCACACGCCGGAAAGCTCTCTCTCTCCTTTACAACGCTGTCGGATCCAAATATGGTAATTTCCTTTTTATCAGCAACCAATCGTAAAAGTAATAGGGCTGAATGCGCAATCTCATTGGCTGATGATAAATCTTTAAAGCCCGTTTTCTCAAAATGACCTTTCTCTCATAGCCTGGTAATACCAAACTCTGCTACTTCGCTTTGCTTCGTACACAGAGTCTGGAATGGCATAATAGAGAAGTGTTTTCTCTCTCGCGGGGGGGCGCTTGTCTGAAGTTTAAAATCATTGGTTACCCGTAAGCCAATCACATAACGTTTGGTTATGGCGTGTGTTATGCGCATGCTCAGCCGCATCTAACTTCCACTGTAAACACACGTATGATGCGAAAACAAAAACCATCGAGCGAAACACCGGAGTGAACATGGCTGTGAACGACTTTTGCAGATTATGTGAAGTAAATCTACGCATCCACGGTACAATCAGCGTCTATACGTCACGGCTCTCAGCCCGCCCTCTGTTCGTTGATTGGCCCGGCTGTTTTCAGGCTGGAGGAAAACGGAAAGCTATGACGCTGTCTCAGACTGAGTACAGAAGCGAAATGAAATTGAGCGGGCTATAGTCAGGCTATTTCTCTCATACTCCAAGTATGAAATCTCCACTTCAGTAGCACCTATATACACACCAAACTTTCCAGTCTTGTACCTAGTTATATTATGAAGACATTTACAGAGGGATTTGTAAATATATTATTCCTAGCCTGATTTATATAACATTTTATTCCAAAAAACATGGCGAAAATCATTTTTTTAAGGCTATTGACAGTATATTCTGATTTACAGGATAACAAAAGTAGATATCCATAAATCCCTCTGTAATTTTTTTTCCCATCTCATATGTGAACACAATGAAATTTTTTTTTTTAACCTGGCTTTATCCAATACTCAGATTTCGTTTTTTTAAATATATGCAAAATAGCACATATTTAATTAGATATTGCCTAATTTGCATATTTAAACATTAAATTATAGAAAACTTGTAATACATTTTTTTCTCATCTTAATGTAGGTAATCAACTGGGAAAAGTTTCATGGTGATATCTGCTAGTTAAAAATTTTACCCTATTCACCTGTAGTGTCTCGCCTTAACCCTTTCACACGTAAGTTTAAAATATTCTGGCTGACCCATAGACTGGAAAAAAATATGGACGTAGTGTCCGTGACGTCACCCGTAGGTTTCTGAAGAGCATTTTTGAAGCCTAAAGTGGGCGGAGCCGGCCGTCGCCATCTTGGCCTCGCGTCACTCCCGGATAACAGAAAATGGGCAAAGAGGCGGGGCGGGTGGGGAGGTAATGCTATGCTATATGCTACTGACAGTACCAAGTCTGCGACTGCACAGGGCCTCGCGCTAAAGTGACAGTTGATGATGTAAAGCCAATTAAAAGTTCCTGTTTTTGCCCTTCGAAGTATTATAATAGTTAAAAGACATGGCAACAAGTGAGACTGTGTATCGTGATTCTGTACTATTCTGCTAGTTGAAAATGTATATGCAGTAACTAAATATTACTCTTGAGAGAGTGTGTGTGACAGTGATTTATGTGCATACATGTCAGTCACTCTTTTTTTATAGTCTATGGTCCGTCAGCGCGGCATCGCTCGTCAAGTTCGTAGAGAGCTTATTCAGTCCATTTTAAAATCTTATTTTGGCCGCCTCTCAAATGGGTTAAACCATAGATATATTAACGTTGCCTCTGAAGTTCAAGTAAATGCGCTGGAAATCCGCTTGCATGGACGGAGAAAGCGCCGACACCAGCAGGATTTCATCTGAGGGTACATAAGCATATTATAATCTATATGTTCCGTGAGAGCAGAACGAACGAGCCTTTATTGACGTTTTTAAATCTGAAAACTCCAAAAAGCAACGAAATTGTCATTCATCCATTAGTCCAACAACTGAAATACAGCGCTGGTTGTTCTCTCGAACGATACTCGACGACAACGACGGAATCCAATGGGTGTATTAAAGTAATGGGTGTATTAAATTGTATGAAATAATCCCGAAAAAAAGCACAAAACACTGCAGAGATGGCAAGTTCAGCAGCTAACATTTGCTGAGGTGAAGTGACGGCTAGTAACAACAGCAGACAAACAGCTAGCATTGACATACGCGGCAATCCAGCTGTCACTCTAGTGGACACACCCTTAATTATGCAGAACTTTAAATATGAATCAACTAAACGGATGAGTTATAAAAAAATTCACCCCCCTCACAGTTGTCATGAAGGGCAAAATTAGCTGTATAGACCAAAGCCACATACAGACACCAGGCTGTAAACATGTTTTTTTCTGCTGTAAAATTTGCCATTTTAACATGGGGGAGACACAGATTTGACTCACTTTTGACACCAGCCTCAAGCGGCCAGTCAACGAATTGCAGTTTAACTCACTTCCGTGTTGGTTTCAAGAGAGAGACGGGGAGGTTGCTGCTTGGGCTGACCCCCCAGCGTGAGTTTTTCAAGGCGACCGTTATTTAGAATGTGTCACTTTATGGTTTCCATGGTGACACGTCATTGCTTGTCACGTGACACACCGCAGCAACAACAGAGCTGAATGAATGACGATCTGCTTTTATGTCATTTTTCCAATATTCACAAATTTGTTAGATATGGCATGAAATATCTGATATTCCGATTGTCAAATATATGCAAGTGGAAGTGTTTTGTTGTTTAAACACCTTTATAACGATCGCGTTAGTTCAGCTGTATTCGCGATGGGCGCCGCCATCTTAGTTTGTGCCGCAGACGCAGTTCAGAGAATCGGATCTGTTGGATTTACAACATGTGAATTCATCCACTTCTCCCGAAATACATAAAACGAGTAAGTGGCAGGTGAACTGGGAGAAGAATAGTGTAAACTTTAAAGTTACTTACACAATGTGTATCTGATGAATAAAACTAATTATAATGGAAATGATTATTATTGCCTCTTCCTTTGACATCAGTGTGTATTTTATAAACTCTAAATGTATTGTTTTTTTAGTACTTATATGTCTGGAACCTAAAATAAACATTATGTGGTTGAAAACACTGAAAAGTTGTGATATATGACAGCTCTGAGCGCGCCTGTCTCTGTCTCAGCGCCAGCCAACGCGCGAAAGCCCATTTGAATTTAGCAGTTGATCACGTGATGCACTGACCGTTCTAATCACACCGGTGTGATCGTACGCTCCAGGGATCAGCTTAGACTGATCACACCAGTGTGATCGTACGTGCGAAAGGGTTAAAGGTAACATTTTTATTTGAAAATCATTCGTAATTTTATAGTCCATGACGTTATACAAATCACTCATGATTTGGTGGGAGTGTAAAAGACCATTAAATCTCCCAATCTCTGAAGTGGGCCGACATCTTTACCCCCAGCCATAGAGGGCAGTGTTGTCATGGACTACCTAAAAAAAGGGATTTCTCAAAAGGGACGTTTATTAAACGAGCCAAATATTGCTAAATAACTGTTAATTTTTTTTATTTTTTGGTTATTAATAGTTCTCGCTGAATTCTCAATATTTACATTGTATTGATTTGTTTTACAAAAGCATCTGTATCTGACATGCTTTTATTTTGAAGTCCGTGAAAGGAAGTTCAGCGGGCGCGCGCTTTGTATATGTTGGCGCACTTTTCATGTGACGCACCATTAAATGCTACCAGTGAGTGAAGCGAGACAAATTTACGGTTACAGACTGAATATATAGCTTTACAAACGAGTTGATTTCTACCTCTTAGCTCCTGGCTGATGAAGGGCACAAGGTATCGTTTTTATTTCATTGTCTTCTAATCTTTGAGAGACTGTGTTTATTGTATTGATCTCCTCTAAGCTGTTAGTGGGTCGTTAGCATATGCAGATGGTAAATCAGTGATATGTTATATAGAGTGTGTGATTAATTTTTACTGTCACATTCATAACACTGTGTAGTATTATTGCCCCGTTTCTCTAGGTTTAAACGTCCGAGCGATTATTCACAGGAAATTAGGCCCTTATTTGGTCATTTTTATGTTTTAGCCTTTTCTCTCTGAATTGAGATCGTCAGCTTTCAAAATATCTCATAGTTAAATTAATTCACTTGTCATTTAGTCCATATTGCATTTTAAAAAGGAGACTGTTGCATTTAAAACAATTTATAAATTCATACAGGTCATATGTAACATTATAGCACTTTGAAATAAGCTTGTTAATTGTTTAAAACACATTTTTGGCAGGTGCTTTTAACTGCATTAAATATTGTTATTGTTAGATAAATAATTCATATTCATATTTACTATAAGGCATTTATTTATATGAGCCTGCATAATGCTATTTATGGTGTAGCCATTTATTTATACAATTTGCAGTCACATGTCTAATGTTTATTCTTTGTTTGCTTACGGTGTTTTGGAAGGTGTTTTTGGAAAATAAATTCTTCTTTAACATCAGTTCTTGAGAGTGAATCGCATCTGTTAAGCCGGGAATGCTACAATTGTACTTCTTCCGCTAAAGAAAATAGTCCGTTCCGCATCCATAGCAACACTCTGTTTTTCATGGCAGCGGTGTGTTATACTTCGCAGCGGTCTGTTATCAAGAAATAACAGACCGCATTCTACATTGGAATTCAACCAAGCTATGTAATAATAAAAAATAACATTCATCATCGTCATTGTGATGTGTGTGGAATGTTTAGTGAGACTTTATATAGCTACTTGATACCCCCGAAATGTACCATTAACTTGCTAAGCGCAAAAATAGCAAAACAAGCTGTAAAACTGTCAGGCAACTTGTGTGTGCGGCACGCTATGCATAGCTCGTGCATTCAGAGCTGCGCACTTTCACCGCTGATTCAGGTGACGATAGAGCTGATCCGCACATGTCTACTGCAGTGTGTAATTGGCCGATGATCCTCTTAACAGCATGAAAAACAAAACGTATTTTCAAATTGTCAATGGGTTATAAACAGTAGCAAAATATAATAGCCTGTATTTGCTCAATGATTTTCTTCATACATTTTTTAATACTCTGAGTATACTTTTTTAATCTACTTCATGTTAATCAACCTTTTTGTTCCAGAATTGTACATTTTTATTTTCATGTTCAGTATTATTTTAAATTGGACAAAGACTAGCAAGACTTACCTTGCAAGGAAGTTTTTAATACTCTGAGTATGAACTCAAGATAGCAAGATAGGTAATAAACTGAATTTCTATACAAGTAAAAACTGTAAATGTTGTCATAAATAAAGTTTTACGATGCAAGTTGTAATTTGTGGCCCTTCACATTTAATATGGTTTATGCCCCTTGGAATCTGAACTTGAGTACCCCTGAACTACTTACTGTGATCTCAGACTGCGGTGATCCGGTTGCTCCACTGTATGGATCTTCATGTGTAACTTCAGGTGAGTTTTAAAAGAGAAACTCTTTCCACACTGATCACACGTCTGCGACTTCTCTCTGCTATGGATCCTCTCATGTGTTTTCAGAGCTGATGATCGACTGAATCTCTTGTCACAGTGTGAACACTTGTAAGGTTTTTCTCCAGTGTGAATTCTCTGGTGCAGTTTTAAACTGCCCGCTGTAATAAAAGTCGACTCACACTCAAAGCACACGTACTCTCTCACACCAGTGTGAATTTTCTGATGATTATGTAAACTATACAGCCGTGAAAAACTCTTTCCACACACAGAACATGAATGCGGCTTCTCCTTCGTATGAACTGTCAGGTGTGTCTTCAGGTGTGATGCCCTAAGAAATGTTTTCCCACACAGATCACATGTGAACGACTTCTCTCCGGTGTGGATCCTCATGTGTTCTTTAAAGTGTGATGATTGTGTGAAACTCTTCCCGCACTGATCACATGCAAATGGCTTTTCTCCAGTGTGAACTCTAATGTGAAAATTAAGATGTTGTTTTTGTGTGAAGCTCTTCCCGCACTGATCACATGAGAACGGCTTCTCTCCGGTGTGGATCCTCATGTGTCTTTCAAGGTTTGCTGATCCTGTGAAACTCTTCCCGCACTGATCGCATGCATATGGCTTTTCTCCAGTGTGAACTCTCATGTGAATCTCAAGACTATAAGATTATTGGTTGTGATAGTCTTTCCACACTGAGTGCAGGGTGTAAATTTCTTGGCTCTTCTTTTCTTTAAAAATGTCTGTTTATTCTTTGAGCGATGCAAGTGTTCTTCACGCTCCTCGTTCTCTTCCATCAGATCTGAAGAGAAAGAAAAAAATCATCAAAATAATACAAAGAGAAAAAAAATGAAGTGAAAGGACATAAAAGTAGACAACTGCTATAAAATATGACCATTTTGCTGTTTTTATTTTTTATATTAATTAAATAAAGCGAGTTCCCCTGTGTTCCAGCTCGAGTTTGGCGAACTCAATTCTCGCTCTGCTTGCCACACAAACGTCACTGTTAGTCCAGGCAAAGTAACTCATTTTGGAGCCAAAAATATAATTAATTGTAAAAAATAAAATAAAATTCAGCATAGATCATTTCTATGAGGTGTCCAGAACAACATACTAAAAGTCCTAAGAAATCCTAGTTTAGGAAATATGTTAAATTCTCATCAATCCGAGATGTGTGCCAATAAGGCCAGGCAACAATACACCCCAATGGGGCTATTTTTTTCCTTTGCTCCTATCAAAATGAAACTTTACACAATGAAAGTACCCATGAAAAGTAAAAAAATTTTGTATTACAAGTTTCTTTGAAAATGAATTTGAATATGCAAATGAAATGAGCTATACACTAATCGAATATAGGCTAAATACACCTGCATAGGCTTAATTTTTTTCCTTTACTCCTACCTCAAAAAAAAAAAAAACTTTACACAATGAAAGTCTACAAGAAAAGTAAAACATTTTGTATTAGAAGTTTCTTTGAAAATAAATTAGAATATGCAAATGAGCAATATACTAATTGAATATGCCCAGAATACACCCTAATGGACTTATTTTTTCCTTTATTCCTATAGTAAGTAAGTAAGTACATTTTATTTATATAGCACGTTTAAACATAGCAGAGCTATCCAAAGTGCTGAACAAAGTAAAAACAAATAGAATAAAACATAGAAACAACCAAACAAGACAGACAAAAACAGCATCAGGAGATAATTAAAATGCCAGGGAATAAAAATAGGTTTTCAATTTACATTTAAAAATAGCAATAGAAGGTGCAAGGCGGATGTCCAGAGGCAATTGGTTCCATAGACGTGGGGCGGCAACAGCAAAGGCTCTATCTCCCTTAGATTTTAGACGGGATCGAGGGATAGATAAAAGAGCTCTGTCTGAAGATCTTAAAGATCTAGTGTGTGCAAGAGGAGTAAGAAGATATCTAATATATAGGGGAGCTTGATCATTAAGAGCTTTAAAAACAAACAACAGAATTTTAAACTGAATTCTAAAATGGATCGGGAGCCAATGAAGCGAAGCTAAAATTGGGGTGACATGATCGTATCGCTTTGTCCCGGTCAACAGCCTTGCAGCTGCATTTTGGACCATCTGTAGCCGAGCAAGTGATGACTGAGGAAGACCCAGGTACAAAGAATTACAGTAATCCAAGCGAGAAGTAATAAAAGCATGAATAACCTTCTCCAAATCGTAAAATGACAAAAATGATTTTAGTTTGGAAATTAACTGTAACTGATAAAAACAATTTTTTACAACCGAATTAATTTGTTTGGTTAAACATAATTCAGAGTCAAGAATGACACCAAGGTTCCTGACCTGAGAGGAAACTGAGGGAAAATGGTTAACCAGTCCCTTAGTGAGATTATTTCTCAGTTTTGTTGGGCCAAAGACAATAACTCCTGTTTTGTCCTCATTAAGTTGGAGAAAGTTAATCGATAACCATTCCTTAATGTCCCGAATACAATCCATCAAGGTCTGAATGGAATCGGCAGCTTTCAAAGGGAGATACAGCTGTGTATCATCAGCATAAAAATGGAAATTAATATGATGCTTCCTAACAATGTCCCCCAGTGGACGCATATACAAGTTAAAAAGAAGCGGACCCAGGATGGAGCCCTGAGGTACTCCACAAAAATAGGGGTAGAAGATGAAGAAAAATTGCCTATCTCCACAGAAAAGGACCTGTCTCTAAGATAAGAACTAAACCACTTCAAGGCTATACCCTTAATACCAAATGAATGCTCTAGACGCCTAATAAGAATATCATGGTCAACAGTATCAAAGGCAGCTGTAAGATCAAGTAAAATCAAAACAGCATTTTTACCCGCATCAACTGCAATTAAAACGTCATTGAGCACTTTTAGCAGGGCAGACTCTGTGCTATGATGGGCAGTAAAACCAGACTGAAGCGGTTCTAATAACTTAGCTGTATTTAAAAACAGGTTCAATTGAGACAACACAACTTTTTCTGAAAGTTTTGGTAAAAATGATAACTTAGAGGCAGGCCGAAAATTATTCAAGCAACCCTCATCCAAACCATGTTTCTTAAGCAAAGGCTGAACAACCGCATGCTTAAAACGATTTGGGACTACCCCAGTGTTCAAGGATGAATTAATCAACACTTGAACACTGGGGCCGATTATAGGAAAAGCTGCTTTTAAAATCTCTGATGGAATGACGTCAAGTGGTGTGGTCGTTATCTTCATCTTGTTAACCAGGTCATTTAGTTCTGTTTAAGAGACGTGCTGAAAATTATAAAAATAAAACGGACTAGCCAACGAATTCAAAAACTGATCTGAAAGATGTATTGTGAAAGATGAACGAATAAATGCCACTTTATCAGCAAAAAACTTAAAAAAATTCTCACAGAGTTCTGCCGAGGCTTCCCCGTGAAATTGGCAACTTGGATTAATTACTGAATTTATTGTAGAGAATAAAATCTTAGGTTTATGGAAGTGTTTAGCAAATAATTCGGAAAAATGTTTCGATCTAGCTAACTTAGCAGCATTCTGGAACATAATCAGACACTCTTTAAAGATCTCAAATGACACAGTTAACCGATCGCGCTTCCAACTCCTCTCCGCTTTATGACAAGCCTGTCTGAGCGAACGGGCATTGTCATCCAGCCAATAATAAAGTTTTTGCTTTGGTTGTTTCATCTTCAAAGGGGCAATCGAATCTAAAATATCAGAACAAGCTGCGTAAAACAGAGAAAGTATATTGTCAGGGCCATAGAAAGACTCAGCATTCAAGATCAACGACTCAATATGTAGCTAGATTTTTCTCACTAAACTGAGAGGCGGCACGAGGGTTTATAAAGCGTGAAAAGGAGCCTGCATGCTTCTTAACCAAGGCTGAACTCACAACAGGAATCGTAAAAATAAGCATCTTCAATAAATACATTATCTGTGTGTTGGTTGATTCATGTATTGCGTAAATCCAAATGAGTCCAAAACATTACAGAACTCAGAAACCAAGGAACGACCGGGGCAGCAAACATGAACATTAAAATCACCCAATAATAACATGCGATCATCAACAGAACAACAGAAGTTAAAAAATCTAAAAAGTCACTTATAAAATCACTGTCAGAGTTAGGTGGCCTATAGATGAGAGCGCAGAGCAGAGTAGGAAGACTGTAATGCTACGCACTGTACTTCAAATGACGAGTAGCTCTGCACAGAGACTGTACGTATTTTAAGTGATTGTTTGAAAACCATAGCAACGCCACCACCCCTACCAGCAGACCTTGGGGTACTAATGAAACAACAGTTCGGCGGACAAAGTTCCTCGAAGACAGACAACTCACCAGCGCTGGCCCAGGTCTCTGTCAGAAATAAAATATCCAGGTCATGTCTGGTTAGAAAGTAATTTAGGATAAAAGTTTTGTTGCATATGGCTCTAGCATTAACTAGGGCCATATTCAAAGGAGGCTGCAATGACTGAGGCAAATCCAGATGAACAAAATCCAGTTGACGTAGATTTTGACAGTTTACTCCTCTCCGGCGAATCCGTAACGTTAACGTTACTTGTGGTTGCGGAGAAGGAGAGCAAATAGATGAGTGAGAATAGTCTGGAAAAACAGGAAGATGAAAAGCATATCTATATTCCCATGAGCGCCGCATCAGATGAAGACCCTCCAGATTCATGGTATCCAAGGGAAACTCCATCGAAGATTTGATTGCCCGTCTGATTCTCACTCGAACCCCACCACGGCAGCCTCTCTTCCTACGACGCTTCCTCAGAGCAGGAACGCAGCAAGGAAGCCAGCGAGCGCACTCCACCACAGGTTGACTGAACGAGGATCGGCAACGAGGATGTTGAGCAAGGCTTGACGATCGTAGGTCAGCACTGAGACTACATGGTTCCAGTGCAACA
This sequence comes from Leuciscus leuciscus, assembly GCF_965113295.1. NCBI lineage: Eukaryota > Metazoa > Chordata > Actinopteri > Cypriniformes > Leuciscidae > Leuciscus > Leuciscus leuciscus. The sequence continues at coordinate 19,973,934 of NC_138725.1, read as the reverse complement.
CCATGCATAAAACAAACAGTACTGATGCCAGACGAACAGGTACAACAGGTACCACAGGTACAACAAGGTGAGACCGACGAGAAAGACGGCAAGCCGGGTACACTGGCGCCATCTTGGTGACACGTCACCAAATCACAATCAATCATAATTGATTCACAATCAATCACTATCACAATCAAACCACACACAGTGAAAGTATACATGAAAATTAACATTTTTGTTTTACAAGTTTCTTTGAAAAATCTATTTTAAATATGCAAATGAGCTCAACACTAGGCCTAATTGACTTACTGTATGGCCAATATACCATAAAGGCACAAGTAGAAAAAACAGGGGCCAAATAACTAACACATTCATGTCCATTCAGTAAGTTAACCTATGCATAAACACGATAAATTTAAAGGATTAGTTCACCCCAAAATGAAAATTTCCTAATAATTTATAATTTACGCACCCCAATGCCATTCAAGATATCCATGTCTTTCTTTCCTCAGTGGAAGAGAAATTATGTTTTTAGTGGATGAGAAATTATGTTTTTTGAGGAAAACATTTCTGGATTTTTCGTCTAACAATGGACTTCATTGGTTACCATCGATTTTAAGTCCAAATCAATGCAGTTTCAAAAGTCTTTGAAGTGTTTAAACGGTTTAACCCTCTGAGGTCTGAGGGGTTTTTGGGGTCCTTGAGATGTTCTGACATGCCCTGACATTTGTGCTTTTTTCAGTTGCTTATAAACATATTAATGGCAAAGGTATAATTACACTCTATTTAGCACAAACAGGGCTACCATAATATGTGAGCAACATGCATGTACATGTTTGTATTTTTGAGAGAATAATGTTTATGCATGGTTATTGAAAAAACTAAAAACTAAAGTTTCTGAAATAAGGCCACAAAACACATACTAAATACGTGTCAATTAGACTTTTGACTAATTGATGTCTTTGCCTAGAGTTTTTTCTTCAAAATGATGTGAAAATCATCCTGCCCTTATCATTCACATAACACAATACATTGATTTAAATCTTGTAAAACACTTTTTGTTTGTAAAGGCAATATGCGCAAGGGGCGTCAACCATTCAACAGCATCATGCATATGTAGTGGTTCACACCTCAGGAGACAATGGGGCCCGCATACTTAATGAGCCATTCATTCAGGTGTGTCACCTATAGCCACAAGAAAGAATGCAACAGCAATATATATACATATATATATATACCAAATTGGTTCACAGTTGGAAGCATGTCAATTTTTTTTTTTCACAAATTTTGCTTGCAAATTGTATAATATCCAAGGAAAACATGTCTATTAATTGTGCAGTTAATTATCATACTGTATTTTCAGTTTTGGAATATGTATCCTCTCCCCAAATTTGTCAATAATAAAACACAATAAAAATTATTTAAAGAAAATGCTTATATTTACCTTTTAAAATTTGTTTACATCTACCTTGTAAATATATATTTTTTTTATTAAAAAGGTTACAATTACAACAACAATTGAAGTGTAATCTTTCTTTGTAAAAACTAAAGTATACATTTTATCATACATATTTCAAAGTTAAGGATTCATTACTTTGAATATAGCCTACATTGACAAAACATACTATATTTAACATATTAGCAAAAATTGGCAAACAAAAGCTTATTTGAGGTGGCAGATATTTTACAGTAAAAATGTGTAATCTATCCAAAACTAATCAACGAAATGTTGTCTTTCATTTGTCTGTAAAATAGGTCTTTCGTTTTTATTATAAGGAATATAAATGTTAATTTGCAGTTTAATACGTTGCTTATACAAATACATTTTATTTCAACATATTTCAATCGATTTTACTCAGTATAGCAAAATAGTTTGCTAAAAGCAGATCATTCATTCACACACAGAAACGCAATTCAAATTTAAACCGTCTTTTTGCGAGTTGTGGTAAACAGCGCATCTCTGACGTTCATTCATTCACACAGAAACGCGATTTACTTGAGAATGAAAAAAAAAACTTACTACATTATTCCATCCGTTGCTCCTCGAAATACCAGCACTTCTGAGGTAAGTTTTCCATTATTATTATTCCTCACAGCGCTGCGAGACAGTGTAGACAACTACACTTATCATCTGAATAAACTTGATGTGTTTTCTCGAGCTGATATGTGGGCGTTCACAGTTTGTATGGGATCGTCTCAGTCATTTGCGTTTGAATAGCGCGCGCTCTCCGTGGGCGGGGCCGATTATAACGTAATGAGATGAGATGAGCTCGACTTGAATCGCTCTCTTTTAATACAGATTTCACAAGATGAGAATATTTGTTTTTTATATAAATTACTTCATTTAAAAGAAGAGAATTCAAGCTTCATGCCTGTGTGTCTGTATGCCTGTTTGACTGAGTATTCGCTGAGTTATTGTTCATTTTCGGACGCGTTTCAGAATGGACTTCACTGACAGAGAGAAGGCAGAACTCGCTTCGTGTTTATTTTTCTTTATTTGGCAAAAAGCACAACACTTTGTTTTTATTGTGAGTATACACAAAAATAATACAAATTTAACAGAATCGATTGATGTATGAAATTCCTATGGAAAATCAAAGTCAACAGAGTATTTATGAGTTTCTTTTACATTGATAAAAAAAAAGTGAGCTGGTATCGCCGGCGATACCGTAGACCTCAGGGGGTTAAACTATATAATTTATAGACTTTTTACCTTCAATAGTTCGGATTGAGCTGATGAACAAACGGACAGGGAACTACGTCATCACGTTGAAAGGTCACGCCGGCGCTGGCAGAAGTACCGCCCCACTGTTTACAATGCGACCGTACATAGGAGGATAGTTCAAATAGTATTGTTTGCTATTATATATATAGTAATAGTATTCAGTGAATATGAATAGTATATGAATAACATTCTGATGAATAAGAATAGTAGTTCAAATAGTATTGCCGGCGCCGTGACCTTTCAACGTGATGACGTAGTTCCCTGTCCGTTTGTTGATCAGCTCAATCCGAACTATTGAAGGTAAAAAGTCTATAAATTATAAAAAAAACGCTAGATAACAACCTCTTCTTCAGCTGTGATTGCATACAGCCCGTTTAAACACTTCAAAGACTTTTGAAACTGCATTGATTTGGACTTAAAAACGATGGTAACCAATGAAGTCCATTGTTAGAAGAAAAATCCAGAAATGTTTTCCTCAAAAAACATAATTTCTCTTCCACTGAGGAAAGAAAGACATGGATATCTTGGATGGCATTGGGGTGAGTAAATTATTAGGAAATTTTCATTTTGGTGTGAACTAATCCTTTAAAGTCACTTGCCACACTTACCTGGGTCACTTGCCACAAAAAGACTTATATTGATTGCACAATCTTGCCTCCAGTTGCTTTCTAAATTCTTCTTTTTCTTTTTTTTTTGCCAACAAGCCTTACAAGTATTTCAGGCAAGGACGTAGGCAAGTATTTCAGACCAGGCGGGCCACACATCAGACTTCCACCATTTGTAAAGTAGCTTTGCAGTGTTATGATAAGCTAGCAACAGCTATATCTAATTAGTTAAAGAAAAACAAAAAAAAATCTAAAATAAAAAAAAAAACACCAGAAAGAAACCTCCCCTGTTGTTGCTACCTTGTTGTGGTGGGGAGGCTTGTGTGCCTCTGTGACCCTGAAGACTATACTGGCAGGGGTTATATCCCTGGAAGGTACTACCAAGCCAGGCAGTTTTCAGGTTAGAGGCCAGTCTAAAAGCAGCATTGCCATCACCCATTGGCAGTAGGATGATTGGATGAATATTGGGCCGATGTATTTGTCATACAACTGAATGGTGTTTCTGCCTATGCAAATTAGGACATATTCAATAGGTGTGGCCCTCGTGTGCATATTCTAATTCATTTCAAAAGAAACTTGTAATACAAAAAAAGTTACTTTTCATGTATACTTTTACTATGTAAAGTTTTTGTGTTAGAAGTCAAGAAAAAAATTAAGCCTATTTGGGTGTATTTTGGCCATATTCGATTAGTCTATAGCTCATTTGCATATTCAAATTCATTTTCAAAGAAACTTGTAATACAAAAAAATGTTACTTTTCATGGGTACTTTCATTGTGTAAAGTTTCATTTTGATAGGAGCAAAGGAAAAAAATAGCCCCATTGGGGTGTATTGTTGCCTGGCCTTATTGGTACACATTTCGGATTGATGAGAATTTAATATATTTCCTCAACTAGGATTTCTTAGGACTTTTAGTATGTTGTTCTGGACACCTCATAGAAAAGATCTATGCTGAAAAAAATTATTTTACAATTAGTCTGTCGTAAAATGCTACTTTGCCTGGACTATGTGGCCTCTTAGTTAAATTACAAGAACACAAGCTTTTTGCAGTCCAGTGGAGCAGATTGTATATTACTATTATATTTTGGATTTATTATTATTTGTTATACATTGAATTTATCTTAACAAAAACCACCACAGAGTGTGACATATGACAACAGTGTCTGTAGAAATTTCACAAGCTGAAAGTCTAGACTGATCCTCTCGTTTAAAACTCCCTATATTATATTAACATATAACCTTTATTTCGCTATTAAACATCTACAGTAAATTATTACAGCTGTGTGGAGATTATGATCTCCGCGAGACAAGTTCTGTGTAGACGCACAGATAAAAACAGTGCTCTGTCAGCTGGTTCTTTACAATCTAGACAGACAAAAACATTAATAATTCTGATGACACGCTAGATGAGATGGACTTGGTAATTGTGATAATGTGATACAGAACATTGTTCTGTTTATTTTTCAATGTATGCATATTGCAGTTCATATTCCAGCATATTCCATTATCTTCCCTCTTTAGCCTATTAAACACATAAACCTTTTAAAACTGTTGTTGAAAGTGAATGCTTATATTTATGCAAAGTTGATAGACTTCCCCGTCATTTATTTATGTTAAAATATAATTCATATTTTGCCTATAGTTCATATAAATGCTGTTGTTATAATAAAATATGCAACTGAGAGCTCTAAGGTTAATTGAAGTAGCAATGTTTTTTATTCAGGTGGTTTGGAATGTTTTTTAATGTGTTTGAATTATTTTTGAATGCTTTATATGTTACGTGTTATTTAAAAAAGATGCTTTAGTCACCGTGCACTTATTTAAGATAAATAAAGATATTATAAGACTAATCTCTATAACTATGAATAATTAGGGTTGGGTATTGTTTGGGTTTTTTACGATACCAGTGCCAAATCGATACTTTATTAAAACGGTCACGCTTATAACTCTGTCTGCCATTCATTTACTTGATACAGAAAAAAGAAACAATTGTTGTAACTATGAAAAGTCCAACATTTTAACAAAAAATGTGAACCAGATATAAATTTAAAATAAAAGAGCTGAAATTATAATTACTTTGACCTGATGTTGACAAGAAATATGAATATTTCTCAAACCTCACTTTACTGACCATTCTTTGAAAAACAAAAATTAAACTTTTGCAGCCATTTCATAGTTTAACTGTTTATCTAAAAGTGATGAAGTGCTTGAATGTTTCTAACATGAATGTTCCTCAGCATCATGAATGAATGAAGAATAAACACCAACCTCTTTGTTCTTCAGGATCTTCAGTGTGTTTCATTCTGCAGGGTTCTGGATCACTCATGTTCTCACTGTCCTCTTTAATAAACTCAGTCTTTGCAGATTTCAGCTCTTCCTGATGCGCTGATGCTCGTCTTCACTTTGTAGGATGATGGGAATATTCCAGCATTTATGGGTGAATTGCAGTGGGAGGAGCTTCACTGATGATGTGATTGACATGGGAGGGGCTTCAATTATGGTAAATTTTAGTGGGAGGAGCTGATCAGCCCAAACTAAAAAAATATATCAGTTACTGAGTTTGTTTTTTATACTTATTGGTAACAGAATATAAATAATGCAATGAAATTATTCAGAATATAAATAATGGTAAGAAAAAGAGTTCAACGCATAAAGACTAAAGAATAAATGTAGCCTACATAGTAACCAACAAATTCCCTCAGTCTGCTGACACCAATGAAATGAGCTTTAAGTGTCAATTTACAGGAGATCTGAAGACATCAGCATAATAAATGAGGTGAAAACAGGAACTATTGTCATGAAATAAAGAGTGTTTTCAGCAGATCTGTTAATATTGATGAGCCTCAGACTATCAACACTCATTCAACAAGCCATTCAGGATCATCAGCAGATCATCTCACTTTATTCTGAGTGTTTGCTGTTAGAAACACATTATTTGAGTCAGGATATATGATAAAAGCCTGTAAAGACAAAACTGTTATTTCTCACAGTATGACATGGATCAGTGGTTCCCAACCTTTATTACTCCAAGGCCCCCTCCTCACCAATACTGTGTTTTTTTTTCACAAAAACATTTATATACTAGTATTATTAAAGGTGCTGTATGTAACTTTTCTAATAAAATTCATCCTTTTTTATTGCCTGTGTGTGAAGGGGTTGTAATCTTACAATAAAATGATCCACTTTGCGGGTTTTGCTATTACCTCGGAAAGCAAGTATTCTTATTTTTATGTGAAGGTGCCGGGTCGGATTTACCGTGAAATCCAGTGACGTGACCTGCACGCGTGCTCCCGAGCCTCTCGCCTCGTCTAGCCAACTGACTTTGCACTCAACAGCGACGACACTGCAACTTATGACATGGACTTATGACTTATGCAACTTATGACATGTCTGATAACACTAAGAAACGACGTGCTCCCAGCACAACACAGACTCCAACACAAACTACACATATTGATAAAAATTTTGAAAAAAAATTCTGCTGAAGCTTGTAAGTCCAGACGTGAATCGCATGAACTTCGGGTGAATAAACAATATTTATATTGTTATATAACAATATTTAAATAAATAATATTAATTTTTCTCTCGCGCGCCCGCGCCTTTGAGTTCATAAAAAGCTCAGGTGAGTAAGAATCACTCAACAAACACGGTGAGAAATGTCTTGTCCTGTTATTGTCACCTGCACTTCATGTCACATGTTTAGCATAGCCTTCTCTGTTGGCAATGTAGGATTTATATATGATAAATGCAAGGAGACAGTTAGGCTGACAGAGAAGATTTTTAGAACTAGAAACACGCATCCAAACTTTAATTGAGGATAGTAAGAGTGCTAGAGCTTTAGATACTATTTCGGATGCGCCTAGCATAGTGAACTCTTTACATGACACGGTTCCAGCTGAAGTAGTGCCTGTGCAGCTGGGCAAATGGGTGACAGTGAGGGATCGCTCTAGTCGCGGATCAAAAAACCACTCTTCCTTTCCGATTACCATAACAAATCGATTTGCCCCGCTCAGTGAAACACCCACTGAGAGTTCTTTTGATTGTGCCCTAGTAATTGGTGATTCTATTACACGGAACGTGAAAATAGAGACACCAACCACCATAGTCACATGTTTGCTGGGAGCCAGAGCGCCTGACATCAAAGCAAATTTAAAAGTGCTCGCTAATGCTAATCGTAAATTCTCTAAGATCATTATTCACGTCCGCACTAATGATGTTCGACTCTGCCAGTCGGAGATCACCAAAATTAATATTAAAGAGGTGTGTGAACTCGCAAGTACGATGTCAGGCACTGTAATTTGCTCTGGCCCCCTTCCTGTTTGCAGGAGTGATGAGATAGTTAGTAGATTGTGTTCACTTAACGGTTGGCTGTCTAAGTGGTGTCCGCAAAATAATACAGAATTTATAGACAATTGGAAAAGCTTTTGGGGCAGACCTGACCTGTTGAAAAGAGATGGTATTCATCCCTCCTGGGATGGTGCTGCTCTTCTCTCTAGTAATATGGCACATAGTCTTAGAGCTCAAACATGACATTCTGGGGCTCAGGTCAGGAAGCAGACAGACTGGCTAAAGCCTGGTTCACACGGCAGGATAATTAGGCCGATTTTATCCCCGATTCAGCCCTTCCGACAATCTTAAGGATGCTCCGATTATCGTAAAATAATCTGATCAGATATTCCTGCCGTGTGTGGTGTGTTAAGGCTGCTCTCGTCTGCTCGGAAGGACGTCGGGACCGCTCCGATCTCAAATCGGGGATATCCAACATGTTGGATTTATTTGGCCCGATTTCTTCTCGTGTGTGGTGTCCCCCGAGCACGCAGCCTGTGGACTGTGGAGTGTAGCCAATCAGAAAGCGAGGTGACGAGGCGGCGAGGAAACTCCGGGAAATATAATCAAAACAGCCGGCGGCATGGCGCACCAGAAAGTCCGGTGGACGTCAGAGATCATCGCCTTTTCTTTTGATAACGTTTTTTTCCGGTTAAAAACAAACTACAAACTATTGCCACTGCATCCTCTTCGTCCGCCATGATTGTTTACTCTGAAGTCACGTTTGATCTCGAGGTATTTTGCGCGATTTCCCGTCTGATCTGGGAATGCCTGGGAGTCAAATCGGTTCGTGTGTGATGTGTTGATTTTGCCGTGTGGCTGTGCACCACACACTGTACGACCAAAACTGTTAGACCCGTGATTTTTTTATCCCCGTGTGTGGGGTCTCTCAGGTTTGGAAAATCGGCCGACAATTTTAAAATTGTCCCGTGTGAACCAGGCTTAAACCGACTGTCTGCTAGCGGCCTCGCGTCACCAAGGTCAGATAAATCCCATCACATAGAGCCTCTTTCACCTAGCTATCATCATCGAATTTGGAAATCCCCCAAAAAAACGTTTTAAGGCGAGACACGGCAGGCAAAAACATCGTTTTTTTTTTACTGGTCAATTTTGAGATTTTTGGATATTTGTCTTCAATAACATGTCTTCTTTCAGACTTGTGGTGAAAAAAAGTCCGAAATACACATTAAGGTCTTTATTTTACTACACTTTGTCTGTTCGCGTCAGTAGATTTCTCATAAATTCAACAAAAGTTGGCGTTCTTAATCCTCCCGCTGCTCCGCGATCTCTGTCTGCTCTCTTTCATCACACGCACGGCTGGATAGCTCTCTCTCTCCTTTACAACGCTGTCGGATCCAAATATGGTCATTTCCTTTTTATCAGCAACCAATCGTGAAAGTAAAAGGGCTGAATGCGCAATCTCATTGGCTGATGATAAATCTTTAAAGCCCGTTTTCTCAAAATGACCTTTCTCTCACACTCCAAGTACGAAATCTCCACTTCAGTAGCACCTATATACACCAAACTTTCCAGTCTTGTACCTAGTTATATTATGAAGACATTTACAGAGGGATTTGTAAATATATTATTCCTAGCCTAGCATTTTATTCCAAAAAACATGGCGAAAATCTTTTTTTAAGGCTATTGACAGTATATTCTGATTTACAGGATAACAAAAGTAGATATCCATAAATCCCTCTGTAATTTTTTTTCCATCTAATATGTGAACACAATGAAAAAATAATTTTTAACCTGGCTTTATCCAATACTCAGATTTCGTTTTTTTAAATATATGCAAAATAGCACATATTTAATTAGATATTGCCTAATTTGCATATTTAAACATTAAATTATAGAAAACTTGTAATACATTTTTTTCTCATCTTAATGTAGGTAATCAACTGGGAAAGTTTCATGGTGATATCTGCTAGTTAACAATTTTACCCTATTCACCTGTAGTGTCTCGCCTTAACCCATCTAAGGTTAAAAATGGAATTGTTGTTCAACAAATAAAAAACAGCTATAATACAGATGAGCAAATGCTAAAGCTTGGGTTGCTGAATATTCGATCGCTTACTTCAAAAGCACTCATTGTTAATGATATGATTTCAGATAATAACCAAGATGTGCTGTGTTTGACAGAAACCTGGCTAAAACCAAACAATTACATTACTTTAAATGAGTCCACCCTGCAAGATTACTGTTATAAACATGAGCCTCGTCTGAAACGCAAAGGGGGAGGAGTTGCTGTAATTTATAGTAATATTTTCAAAACCACTAAGAAATCAAGTTTTAAATATAATTATTTTGAAGTGTCAGTACTTAATGTAAAAATATATAGTATAAATGATAAATTACATTTGAGATTTGTGCTGGCTACTGTATACAGGCCACCAGGGCACCATAAAGATTGTATCAAAGAATTTGCGGACTTTCTATCAGAATTAATATTGACTGCAGATAGAGTACTAATTGTTGGTGATTTTAATATACACATCGATAATGAAAAAGATGCATTGGGATTGGCATTTAAAGACATTGTAATCTCTATTGGAGTTAGACAACACGTGTCAGGACCTACTCATTGTCGTAATCATACTCTAGATCTAATATTACGAGGAATAGATGTTGATGCTGTTGAAATTCTGCAGCAGAGCGATGACATCTCAGATCATTATCTAGTCTCGTGTAAACTTCATTTAGCCAAGGCTGCAAAGCCGACTCCATGTTACAAATATGTTAGACCTATCACTTCTGCCACTAAAGATTGCTTTATCAATAAACTTCCTGGTCAGTTTCATCATCTCAGCATCCCAGATAGCTTAGAAGAACTCAATATTGCAACAGAAACTTTTAACTCTCTCTTTTCCAGCACTTTAGACACAGTTGCTCCGTTGCGCTTAAAGAAGATTAAAGAAAATAGTCCAACACCGTGGTACAACGAGCACACTCAGGCCCTTAAGAGAGCAGCCAGAAAAATGGAGCGCAACTGGAAGAAAACAAAACTAGAGGTATTTCGCATTTCATGGAAAGAGAGCTCGATTGCTTACAGAGAGGCCTTAAAAGCTGCTAGATCTGCTTATTTTTCAAACCTATTAGAAGAAAATAAACATAATAAACATAACGAAAAAGAAAGCTTCAAGTCCAGAAGTTTCCAAGCAACACAGCAGTAATGACTTTATGAACTTCTTCACTTATAAGATTGATAATATCAGGGAGAAAATTATAACTATGCAACCGTCTACTACAGTATCGCATCAGGCAGTGCATTGTAGTCTCCATGAGGGAAAATTTGATTCGTTCATTGCTATAGGAGAGGAAGAATTTACTAAACTCGTTAAATCATCTAAATCTACAACATGTATTTTAGACCCTATACTGACTAAGCTACTGAAAGAAATACTTCCAGAGGTCATAGATCCTCTTCTTAATATCATTAATTCATCTTTGTCTCTAGGATACGTACCAAAAACCTTTAAGCTGGCTATGATTAAACCGCTTGTTAAAAAAACGCAACTTGATCCTACAGAATTAGTCAATTACAGGCCGATCTCAAATCTACCTTTTCTGTCAAAGATATTAGAAAAAGCAGTGTCTTCACAACTGTGTTCCTTTCTTGAAAGAAATGATATCTGCGAAGATTTCCAGTCCGGATTTAGACCGTACCATAGTACTGAGACCGCTCTCGTTAGAGTCACAAATTATTTGCTCTTATCATCCGATCGTGGTTGTGTCTCTCTATTAGTGTTACTCGATCTTAGTGCTGCATTTGACACTATCGACCACAACATTCTTTTAAATAGACTCGAAAATTATGTTGGCATTAGTGGAATTGCACTAGCATGGTTTAAATCATACTTTTATTGACCGTTATCAGTTTGTAGCAGTAAATGAAGAGATGTCTCATCGATCGCAAGTTCGGTATGGAGTACCACAAGGCTCAGTACTAGGACCGTTGCTGTTCACTCTGTACATGCTACCATTAGGAGATATCATTAGGAAACATGGCATTAGCTTTCACTGTTATGCCGACGATACTCAGCTGTATATTTCTTCAAAACCTAACGATACTTACCAATTCACAAAATTAACGGAATGCATAGCTGATATAAAAAATTTGATGACTCATAATTTCCTACTACTTAATTCTGAAAAAAACAGAGATTCTAATTATTGGACAAAAAAACTTCCTCACGTAATAACCTAGAATACTGTCTAACACTTGATGGCTGCTCTGTTAAGTCTTTGTCGTCGGTTAGGAACCTGGGTGTGCTCTTTGATACCAATCTTTCATTTGAAAGTCACGTGTCTAGTATCTGTAAAACCGCATTTTTCCATCTTAAAAATATATCTAAATTACGCCATATGCTCTCATTGACAAATGCGGAACAATTAGTTAATGCGTTCATGACCTCAAGGCTAGACTATCGTAATGCTCTACTGGGTGGTTGCCCTGCACGCTTAATAAACAAACTACAGCTGGTTCAAAACGCAGCAGCTCGAGTTCTTACCAGAACCAGGAAGTATGACCATATTAGCCCGGTTCTGTCAACACTGCATTGGCTGCCTATTAAACATCGCATCAATTTTAAAATATTGCTGATCACTTACAAAGCACTAAATGGTTTAGCTCCGCAGTACTTGAGCGAGCTCTTAACGCATTATAGTCCTTCACGTCTATTGCGATCTCAAAATAATACCTAAAATATCTAAATCGACTGCTGGCGGTAGATCCTTCTCCTATTTAGCACCACAACTTTGAAACAATCTTCCTAACATTGTCCGGGAAGCAGACACACTCTGTCAGTTCAAAGCTAGATTAAAGACACATCTCTTTGACCTAGCATTCACATAATACATTATAGACTTCTATAATTCAATGTTAGGCTGCATAGATTAGGTCAGCTGGAACTGGGAACACTTCCCATAAATCCTGATGTACTCGTTACATCATAAGAAGAATGGCATCTACGCTAATTTTAGTGTCTTTGTTTATCCCAAGGTTTTCCCGCAGCCTGCCGGATCCAGGCCGTATCCAGATCTTAAGAAGGACCTTCGCCTGGACCCGATCCAATGCAGTGCTGAAGTGCCAACTAGTCTCTCCCTATGGAGGATCCCTTTACCACTCTACAGATAAAGCGTTGTCGGGAAACTCAATTCGCGTACCTACCCCGAATTGATCAAATAAAATACAATTCTGTATCAAAAATTATAAGGAAACGGCAGTACTTTGTTTAGGCTTGGCTTGTAGGGAATTCCAAACCTGCGCACATATATTCAAACGCACATAACTATAGAACCAATTCTTAATGCGCATGTGAACGCCATCAGCGTTTCTCACAGGTTCGCGTTTAAAGTCTGTGTAGAGAGAATGGTGTCGTCTTAGTGGCCCCAAATTTAATAACAAATCGTTGCGACGGAAGCGAATCAATCAAAACTAACTTTAGCTGGAAAATAACTTTATTAAAGAACCGCTATAAAGCCAAAACAATCTCTGTTACCTTAAATTATACGTTTATCTCTGTAAAGCTGCTTTGAAACAATCTACATTGTTAAAAGCGCTATATAAATGAAGATGACTTGACTTGACTTGACTATTATTGTAACGTTGCAGTGGGAGTTTACCTGAGTTTCCAGCATGTTGTGTGATGCTTTCTCCGGTGTGTTGCGTCTCAGTCTGAAGGTACCCACAGTGCTCGCTCATAAATTCGAGCACGCGCAAGAGCACGCGCTTGTAAACTTATTGGTTGCAATCTGAAACATCACCGCTAGAGGTCTACAAACTACATACAGCACCTTTAATTTTCAACTCCATGTTATTATTTTTTAAATAAAAGAAATTCAATATACATTGAAACCTTCAGTGATCTTTTTTTTGCAAACATACTTTACAAACATTCACACATTTGGCAGACACTTTTATCCAAAGCGACTTACATTTCATGGTCCACACATTCACAGCCTTAACAATTCTTGCTTTCCGTGGAAATCAAACCAATGACCTCAGTGTTGCAAGCGCCAACGCTCTACTGTTTGAGCTACAGGAAAGCTGTACAATTTAACAGTACTTTGCTCAGTTATACAGTAACTTGAACAAATGAGCAGAAGTCAACCTGCAATTCCAAACAAGACCAACTGGACTGAGTATAGCTATACGGATCAATTCTGAATTATTAAACACAACAAAATAGAAATGAAAAATAAAAACATTCTGAATGTGTGGTAACTCCGCGATCTGAAGGTCGGTGTGTCATCAGTGAACAGTTCCTCTGATAGAACATGCGATTATCGTGTCGATAGCCCTATTCGGATGGGACTAGTATAACATGGAGAGGTGGGGTAAAGTAATAATTACCAGAGCTTCTCTGTGATTTTAGTCCCGTCCGAATGTGCATCTCAGTGATCATCACGGACAATGTCAGTAAAGATTACGGCGACTTTTACCTTCAGTAAAAAGGTCCGGAAAAATGACCTCAGGTAATAATAATCCCGTGCGAATAGACCCGCTGTAAATATGTATGTAAATATTTCTTCATTTCCTGTTTAAAAGTAGTTTTCCGTGTTTTTTCAAGTATGGAGATGCTTGAAAAAGCATTCTGTTGCGCTCTAGATGCTGGAACGAGTCTGTGGCAAAACTCAAGTGTTTTTTACACAACATTCAGATCAGAAAGAAGATTGAAAGCTTAGCGTTAGGTAAGTGCCTATTACCAACACAATCCAATCTGAAGTTAATTAATACATCGTTCGACCGGACATACCTGTTTTATATATATATATAAATATAGGTTATATGTGTTTGCGCACATGATATCAGGAAGCAAAGTAATACACACATTGTATTGTACACATGGTGACAGTGATGCGCAAATCGAATTACTCTCCCACTTCTGCTAGTTTTACTGAGATATCTTATCCCGTGCGAATTGGCCATTAATATTATAGACGTCCTGTGGTAAAATTACATTACTCCATCTACCCTTGTAAAGTAAATCACGTCTGAATAGGGCTTTAGATGGTTAAAATAGGGCCTTTATTGTCATAATGGCTGTATGCGGGGAGGCGTGAAACATCATGAATAATGCTGTGATTCACACCTGACTCCCGCCTCTTCCCAGTGTGAACTCTCGTGTGATGCCTAAGAGTTGGTTTGAGTTTGAAACTAGATCCGCACTGATCACATGAGGGCAGCTTCTTTCCAGCTTGGATCCTCTCCAGTGTTTTCAGACTTGTTAAATGACTGAATGGGCCCTATTTTAACGATCTGAAATGCAAGTATCAAACGCGAAAAGCAAGTAACTTTGTGGGCGGATCTCGGCTGCTGTTACTATTATAGCTATCCGGATCCATTCTGAATTATTAAACACAACAAAACACAAATGAAAAATAAAAACATTCTGAATGTGTGGTAACGCCGCGATCTGAAGGCGGGTCGATGTCATCAGTGAACCGTTCCTCTGCTAGAACAAGCGATTTTCGTGTCTATGTTTGGAGCATCTGATGTTTATGTATATATAAACATCACTGATCCTCACAAACTTCTCTTTAGATGAGCATGTTATAAAACACACACAGTACATTCATTTAGACAACTGCGTGAATATACTGAAATGTGTTTATGCAGAAATACGATGTTTAAGCGATCAGTGAGCCGAGACGGTTTGTTTGTGCATCAGTAATAGTGGACTATAACTCCTTTATCACTGTATTCGTCTTTACCTTCATTACAATCGTCATCCATCAAAGCTTTATTTGGGACACTTGTTGTCTTTATCCAACTGAGAGATGTAGTTTGCGTATCCTATGTTCATGAAGCGGTCGGGTGATTTGAGCCGCTGTTCGGTCTGTATTACAGAATACTTACAAGACAGAAGGTGCTTTGTTTTAATTTTTTTATTAATTTCATTTATCTTTTTTAATAATCAATGTATTAATAATAAAAATCAATGAATTAAGCTATATTAATATATTTACATTAATTTCAAGTTATCTCGTGGCCCCCTAGTGAAAACTGTTGTTGTTTTAAGTTCATAGTGATTGTTCTGACTTCATGAAGACTCATGGTGTGAATGAAACATCAAATTGACTAGAAATGTATAATTTTATTAGGCATTTAAAAGCTCTATTGAGAAATATAAAACATGGAAAGCTCAAAAAGCAATCATATCAGGATACTTCATGACTTTCAGATCTAAAATCATTCCTGACTCAAGCAGAATCAGCAGAAAATATAAATAGGCAATAACAATGAGATGTTGATAAAATGAGTTTAATCAATCATTACATGAAGCAAATACAAACATTAAGTAAAAGTGAAGGAGAATGAGACAGATCTCTCTATTTTCTGACTTATAAGAGCCAAAGGATCTCAAGAGAAGAAGATAAGAAAAGAGTCCAGTTTCAAAGACACATGAAAGCATATATTGCATTTGCATGGAAGAGTAGAAGTGGAAGAGAAACTATATGTTCTGATGAAAAACAATGAAGAACGAGTTAAAAATTAATATCAGATTCATGTCTCTCTTAAAAGTGTTATGGCCTTTTTCTCCAGTGTGAATTTTCTGGCACTCTTTCAGTTCATCTTCTGTAGTAAAGGACTTCAGCACTGAAACACACACCGCCGTGTCTTTTCTGCTGTAATATTACTAATGAATCTTCTCCTTTGTGTGAATCTTCAGGTGTTTCTTCAGGACTGACGCCCATTGAAACCGTTTACCACACTGATCACAGTTAAATGGTCTTTCTTCAGAATGAGAAGAATTTTAGACCTGATGGAGGCGAACAGAAACATTAAATCAAGTGAGATTTCAAATGAGAGAGAAACGTGAAATAAAAAGTGAAGCTTAAAGTCAAGATCACTGATGAGTTCAACAGTCATTTTAATCCCATCAAATCTGGTGGACAACTGCTGTGCACGATTATGATCTATTTGAATGTCATGAAGCTGATTTGTGTTATTAATCACTAGTTTGGTGATGAAACAATGTAAATCTGGTGAGCATCAGCATGTTCTTCATCATGAGGAATGAATGAGGAATCAAGAATAAACACCAACCTCTTTGTTCTTCAGTATCATGATGTTTCATTCTGCAGGTTCTGGATCACTGGCGCTCTCTCCGTCCTCTCCTTCCAGATGCTTTCTGGCAGTTCTGCTAAAAATGATAATATACATGATGAGAGACGATCAATAAATATGTCTGATTCTACAAAAAAGTACTAAGACTAATCACATATTTAAAAAAATAATAATACTATTAATAGTGACATTGATCCTTTGTCACGAACGGTTGCAGGGAACACACGATGAAGATGAAGATGAGGTATAACGTCTTTAATAATCCACTCAGAAGGTAATACAAACAAGATAGGCAAATGAAACCAGACAAATGAGAACTGAAAAGACTGCCACTTAAATACAAGGCAAATGAGGGTAAAATGACAAACACCTGTGCAGAACAAACGAATGACCACGACGACATATGAGTGGCGGGAAAACTAAGACAAAGGTGAACATGTGACCGAGAAAACAAACTAAAAGTCAATAAAAATGAAACTAACTGAACAGAACTGTGACATCTGTAACTCAAGATCCTCAGATCGCGCAGTATAACATGATAATCAGGTTTTGTCGAAGCCACAGCAACAAACTATTTTTCTTCAATTGTTTTTAATGATCAAAACCAACTTAAATGAACTAGGGCTGCAACTAATTCATGAAATTATTAATAACAAGCAGATGTTAGAAACAGAAAGCTGATTTATATTCATCTGTTTAGTCACATGATGTCCGTGGGACAAAGTATGGAAGCCTGTTTCCATCACAGTTGTGCAAATAATGTAAATATGGAAGTCACAATAATGAGAAATGGTGTCATAATAATGAGAAACTTTCTTATAATTCTAACTCAATATCTCATAATAATGTGAAAATGTGAAGTAGATAGCAAGCAACTACCAAGATGTCCTGTTGCTCATCATGGCTGTTAGGAAACTAACTTACACAGGAGAGACTTTAATGCTCAGCACATAAAGATGAACTACTTACTCTGATCTCAGACTGTGATTGTTTTCCATTTGAGTGAGTAACTGAAGATAACTGAAGGAACCTCTCTCCACATGGATCATGGTGATCCGGTTTCTCCACTGCATGGATCTTCATGTGTCGCTTCAGGTGAGTTTTAAAAGAGAAAGTTGTTCCACACTGATCACACGTGTGCGGCTTCTCTCTGCTGTGGATCCTCTCATGTCTTTTATGATCTGCTGACTGAATGAATCTCTTGTCACAGTGTGAACACTTGTAAGGTTTTTCTCCAATGTGGTTCTTCTCATGGGTTTTCAGACTTATTAAATGATTGAATCTCTTGTCACATTGTGAACACTTGTAAGGTTTTTCTCCAGTGTGGATCCTCTCATGTGATCTCAGATTTGATGACTGACTGAATCTCATGTCACAGTGTGAACACATATAAGGTTTTTCTCCAGTGTGAATCATCTGGTGCTGTTTTAAATATTGCGCTGTAATAAAAGTCTTCTTACACTCAAAGCACATGTACTCTTTTACACCAGTGTGAATTTTCTCATGTAATTTTAAATTTCGCCGCAGTGAAAAACTCTTTCCACACACAGAACACGAATGCGGCTTCTCCTTCGTATGAACTGTCAGGTGTTTCTTCAGGTCTGGTGCACTAAGAAATGTTTTGCTGCATTGATCACATGCGTACGGCTTTTCTCCAGTGTGGATCATCATGTGAAGATTAAGATGATGTTTTTGTGTAAAGCTCGTCCCACATTGATCACATGAGAATGGCTTTTCTCCGGTGTGGATCCTCATGTGAAGATTAAGATGATGTTTTTGTGTAAAGCTCGTCCCACACTGATCACATGAGAATGGCTTTTCTCCGGTGTGGATCCTCATGTGAATCTCAATATGATGTTTGCTTGAGAAGCTCTTTTCACACTGATCACATGAGAACAGCTTCTCTCCAGTGTGAAATCTCATGTGAAGCTTAAGATTTTGTTTGCTTGAGAATCTCTTTTCACATTGATCACATGTGAATGACTTCTCTCCAGTATGAACTCTCATGTGAATCTTAAGACTATGTTTGCGTGTGAAACTCTTCTCACATTGATCACATGTGAATGACTTCTCTCCAGTATGAACTCTCAAGTGGCGCTCAAGACTTGGTTTGGTTGTGTAACTCTTTCCACACTGAGTGCAGGTGAAAGATTTCTTGGCTCTATTTTTCTTTAAAATTGTCTTTTTATTCTTTGAGCGACGCAAGTGTTCTTTACGCTCCTCGTTCTCTTCCATCAGATCTGAAGTGAAAGAAAAAAATCATCCAAATAATACAAAGAGAAAAAAAAATGAAGTAAAAGGACATTAAAGTAGACAACTGCTATAAAATATTACCATTTTGCTAAAAAAAAAAAAAAAAAAAAAAAAAATTAAATAAAGTTAAATAAAGCGAGTTCCCCTGTGTTCCAGTTTGAGTTTGGCGAACTCAATTCCCGCTCTTTTTGCCACAGAAACGTCACACTGTGGCCTCTTAGTTTAATTAGAAGAACACAAGATTTTTGCAGTCCAGTGGAGCAGATTGTCTATTATTAAATTTTGGATTTATTATTATTTGTTATACATTGAATTTATCTTAACAAAAACCACCACAGAGTGTGACATATGACAACAGTGTGACTGATCCTCTTATTTAAAACTCCCTATATGTGACCTGATCCAGCAAAATGAGTCACAGTGACCCAAATTTCAAAATTGAGATTTTGGTATTAAAGGGAAACACCACCTCTGGAAAGATGAATGTGTATTTAAATTGGGTCATTTATGTAGTAGAAATGTGAAATTATTTTTGAATTTGGAGCTTTCTAGACTGAGAAAAGCCAGAAAATGTATTTTTGGCTCATGTGGATGAAAGACAACAACTCCCAGAATGCAATTGCTTCGCTGCTCTACTAGGCCACTCCCAAGCCACGCCTACCGGTTAGAGAGCAGTTGTAAACAACAAAGCTAAGCTAGTACTAACATTAGTCTCCGTGAGTCTGCCTGGGTTTTTGAGATCGCACAAAATGTCCGGGATTTGGCTTTTGCGTTCTACAGTCGCGCACAGGACGAGACTAGGGCTGCGGGAGAACGAGGCGAGGCCGGTGGCGTGATTACTGATGACCGACACCTGTGAGACACACTGATCTTGTATCTCTCACGGAGAAGCGGCCCTAGCCTCGCCCCGCTCGCCACAGTAAACGTGATGAAATAGCGACTGTAGAACGCAAAAGCCGGTGGCGTGATTACTGATGAGCGGCGCCTGTGAGACGCACCGGTCTCGTGGACTATCTCTCACGGAGGAGCGGGTATTTTCTTAGCAAGGGTAAAACGCACATCAACCGATCACTTGTTTAGCGTTCATGTAAACACTACATTCAAATTCACCAATCGGAATGAATTCAGTTAGATTGAAACAAAAGGTGTGCATGTAAACAATGAATGGTGAAATCAAACGCACTGGCACTGATCTGTGATAGGTCTGTTAGCGCATTAGGTCCAACCCCCTATGGGCGGGTTTGAAAGGGTGGGAACTAGTGCTTGTAGTCTCAATAGTAATCCCCCCCTCTTACACTTCCTCCTACAATGACGCAAAATGACGATTTTTGCGTCATTGTAGGAGGAAGTGTAAAGAGGTAAATACAGATTTCTCTCGTCTCAGGGGAAAATGAGAAAATGTTGCACGACCATTCAATAGTATGACTGGGTTTCTAACATTGCAAAGCTTAATGCAAATGGGTGGAGTGTTCCTTTAATGGAAAGATGAGACCATAAGCTTTCAAATGATATCCTAGTCAAAGTCATACCTTGAATGGTTGTAAAAATATACACATTTGAATTATGGTCGTCTGCCCTCTTTTTCCAATTGAAAACCTGAGAAAAACGCTCTTAAAGTGTTTTGCCCGTTTTTTGTTGATATCTTTCAAAATCCATTGCATTTAAAGGGATAAACTATTTATTGTACAGCTTAATTTGACCAAAGACATTAATATATGCTATTAAACCAGGCTGAAGCTCAAATTATTTTAAAGTTTTTATTTAAATGTATGAGTGTGTGAATTTGTGCTACACACTAAAAAAAATGGTTCTTCAGCGGTTCTTTGCGATGGTTAAGGTGCTATATAGCACCACTACCATTTAAAGAACCTGTTAAGCCCAGTTTGGTTCTTCAGCGGTTCTTTAGTGGTTCTTTGGGGTGGTTAAGGTGCTATATGGCACCATTACCATACAAAAAACCTGTTAAGTACCTACAGTTATTTAAAGGCTCTCTTAGTCTCTTAGTTTAGTTGGTGATAGGATTAGAAAAACGACATTAAAATATAGTGATTTTCCTGAATACAAGTCCCGCCTATATATATTCCAGGGCCCCCACACAAGACTTTTTGACCACAGAAAAAATTTGTGTGGATGTGAAGTCAGACATATAGCCTACTGAAATTATGTCACAAACTTCAATAAAAAACTATATTCATATATTAACTGCTTTTTGTTATTTGTGTAGGCCTAGTCAAATAATTAGGCTAAACAAATGAGTGACGAGAGAAGTTATGTTTAAAAACGTGTTTAAATTTATATTTACACAATTTGAAAATGTGTCAAGAACTTGTTGTTGAATTCTGTCATTTTGAAAGTAAAAAAAAAAAAATCATATAAATAAATATATAATTAAATAAAAACGTACGCGCCGATTAGTGTGCACTGTGCATGTCAGGTGCACGTGAGCGAGCGCGAGCGCCGCATTCCTCAAAGAAAATTAAGTGCCATATAGTACCAAAAGAGGTTCCCCTATTATTACGAGCCAAAGAACCACTGTTGGGTACTGTTGAGCACCATTTTTGTTGAAGCAATTATAAACAACCAAGGTGCTATATGGCACCTCTTATGGTTCTACATAGCACCATTTGACAAAGGTGCTGTATAGCACCTTTAAAGATAGGTGCTATATTACCCCTTTTCCACCAAGGCAGAGCTGGTGCTGGTTCGGAGCCAGAGCCTAGTTTCAAATCGGTTCTTTGTTTTTCCACCGCCAAAGCACCAGCTCCGAACCAGTAAAACTGGTTCTTAAGTAGCACCAAATCATTGCAGGGTCTAGAACGGAGCCAAGAAAGAACCGCTTGCGTCAGAGGCTGGGGGCGGGGTTACCGTGGCCAACAAGACTGAAGAGAAACTTGTGACCGCCATTTTTAAATAGCAGCTAGTCGAGCTAATAGCAGCTCGATTATAATATCCGTCTATGTAAGTTACGGCGAGCTGCACGAACGCGTTGGATTCGCCGTGTTTGGATGCCGATTTATTTTCGCAAACCCATGAGCATCCATAGTAACGCAACGTCTATTATTGTTGATGCCTTGTTCGAGATGCATCGGAGCAGCGTGGACCGATCAGAGCTGCGGGAGTGTTTGGAGATCATACGACTCCTTGTGCTTTTTGATCGCTTTCACAGTGCTTTGATTTCATGTGCTGATCGTTCTGCGAGAAGCCGATGCATCTCAAACAAGTCTGGTGTGTTTGGCGCTGCCGCACTAGCGTTGCTGGGCAACATGATACGTATGCAGTGACGTAAGATATAGCTCTGTTGTGGCTCTCTGGCCGGTGGAAACGCAAACCGGTTCTTAGGAAGCTCGTCAGTCGAACCAACTCCGAACTGGCAATAGCTCTAGCTCTGAACCAGCACACGGTTCTTGTTGGTGGAAAAGGGGTATATGGCACTTAAAGTGGTTCCCCTATGATTACAAGCCAATGAACCACTTTTAGTGCTATTTAGCACCATTTTTGTTTAGAGTGTAGTTGACAGTGTAACAAATTCATAACGGAGATACCAACAGTTAAATATTGGGTTAAAATAAATCAAACACATTGTAATGGATTCTCCTTGCAGATAAATACACTCACAGAATAATTGCACTCACTCACATCCATACACGATAAATACCACAGGGCTGTCACTTTCGCTATCGCTGTCATCAGAGGATGACACGTCTCCAGATCCAAAAAAATCACTGACTAGCCTTAGCCACTCTTGATGACCAGCAGCAGAGCTTAGGTTAGAAGCCTCCAGTGAATTCAATGCTTTTGGCGACTTTGCTCTCTTCTGGCAGCGACATTTCTCAAATTAATAATATTTAATCTTTCTGAGAAGATATGCTAGCTTGTTTACACAGAGCGCTACAAGTCTGACAGGAGGATGGCTGGACCAATCGCGTGCCGGTCAGTCGAAACGGGGCTTCCCATGAAGTTTGTGTATATTTCTAAGCTTTTTGATTGGTTCTATACAACGTGTAACACCATATTTGGAAAGCAGAGACGTTTGAGGGGATTCCCGGGAAATGCTCAGAGGTGATGATTGAGAGAGGAGTTGAGAAAAGCAATATTAATTTCCAGCGAATTTAGTAAAACTGTGTAAACTTTAATAGTCATTTAAATACCGTTACTTAATTATCTGGACTACGAAACTTTGAGATTATTTTTGAGTGTCTGTTGCCATGTCTAAAAAAAACATCCATTATTTCATTGTTTTTCCACATAATCGGCCCATATCTTAAAATGGAACGTTGCGGCTTCCGACTCATTTCGCCAGAGCGGGTCACATATTGTATTAACATATAACCTTTATTTCGCTATGAAACATCTAAATTATTCATTACTAAGTTCTGTGTAAACGCACAGATAAAAACAGTGCTCTGTCAGCTGGTTCTTTACAATCTAGACAGACAAAAACATGAATAATTCTGATGACACGCCAGATGAGATGGACTTGGTAATTGTGATAATGTGATACAGAACATTGTTCTGTTTATGTTTCAATGTATGAATATTGCAGTTCATATCCCAGTGTATTCCTGTTGAAAACGGATGCTTATATTTATGCAAAGTTGATAGACTTCCCCGTCGTTTATTTTTTATGTTCTCCATTTGAATAGTTCATATTTTGCCTATAGTTCATTTAAATGCTGTTGTTATAAATAAAATATGCAACTGAGAGCACTAAGGTTAATTGAAGTAGCAATGTTTTTTATTCAGGTGGTTTAGAATGTTTTTAAATGTGTTTGAATTAGTTTTAAATGCTTTATTTGTTACGTGTTATTTAAAAAAGACGCTTTAGTGACCGTGGACTTATTTATTTACTCTATTTTTACTCCTATTTATTATCTGGTTATGTATGCAAGTGAAATTACTGAAATTACATCATTGAAAACGAGTGTTATCCAGATTTACAGTTCAATGTCATTGCTGTAATTATCAAAAACAGAAATAAAACAAATAAGTATTTGTTCTGTATATCAGTTTTCAGGGACATTAATAGGCAAATAATCGGCATTGGTAGGGATGCAAGATATATCGGCCACCATATCGTATCGACTGATATATGTTCATTTTTAATGTTATCGTTATCGGCCCAATAAGAAAAATTGGCCAATATATTAAAGCCGATAAATAAAGGATTATTTGATGAGAGATTTAGATTGCTTAAAATATGATTGGAATCACTTCCAAAAGGAAAATACAGTTCAGTGCAACATCTGCAGTGCAAGTCTATCATATAGGCTACATACAATTATTATGAGAACATTATAATTGTGTGTTTGGGTCATGGCTTTTAACGGTGAGACTTTTGTAATCAGGCAATCAAAAATTATAAACGCATTTGGATTTAGATTTATCTGCAAATATATCGTTATTGGCTTTCAAATATAAAGAATTATCAGTTATTGAACAATTTTTATATCGGTGCATCCCTTGGTATTGGTTATAAAAAACAGTATGGTCGATCACTAATTATCTGGGCTCTTTTTACAGCATGATTGGAGGACAAGAAAATAATCTCAATCCATTGTCTCCTTTTTTACACAAATGGCACAGTGTTGACCACATTCATCTACCCTGTTACCAAAGATATTATAAGAAGACTAATCTCTATATCTATGAATAATTAGGGTTGGGTATTGTTTGGCTTTTTTACGATACCGGTGCCAAATCGATACTTTTTTAAAATGGTACCGGTGCCTGAACCGATACTTAAAAAAGAGCCACAAAACAACGGTGAATTAGGTGAATACAATTCTGTTTGCCATTAATTTACTTGATACAGTATGTTTATTGCAAAAAACAAAGAAAAAGAAAAAAAGAAACAACTGTTGTAAACTATGAAAATCAAAAAATGTGAAACAGATATAAATTTAAAATAAAAGAGTTAAAATTATAATTACTTTGACCTGATGTTGACAATAAATATGAACATTTCTCAAACCTCACTTTACTGACCATTCCTTGAAAACCAAAAATGAAACTTTTATACCCATTTCACAGTTTAACTGTTTATCTAAATGTGATGAAGTGCTTGAATGTTTCTAACATGAATGTTCTTCAGCATCATGAATGAATGAAGAATAAACACCAACCTCTTTGTTCTTCAGGATCTTCAGTGTGTTTCATTCTGCAGGGTTCTGGATCACTCATGTTCTCACTGTCCTCTTTAATAAACTCAGTCTTTGCAGATTTCAGCTCTATTTATTGGAGTGGGAGGAGCAGTGGGAGGAGCTTCACTTATGATGTAATTGCTGTGGGAGGAGCTGGATTTAAACAATGTAATAAAATTATTCCAAATATTATTAAGGTAAGAAAGACAGAAATAAATGTACATAGTAACCATCAAATCCCCTCAGTCTGCTGACACCAATGAAATGAGCTTTAAGTGTCAATGTACAGGAGATCTGAAGACATCAGCATAATAAATGAGGTGAAAACAGGAACTATTGTCATGAAATAAAGAGTGTTTTCAGCAGATCTGTTAATATTGATGAGCCTCAGACTATCACCACTCATTCAACAAGCCATTCAGGATCATCAGAAGATCATCTCACTTTATTCTGAGTGTTTGCTGTTAGAAACACATTATTTGAGTCAGGATACATGATAAAAGACTATAAAACTGCTCCATTGAAAGACAATACTGTAATTTCTCACACTATGACATGGATAAAAAAAAAAAAAAAAAAAAAAAATACACAAAAACTATCACTAATGATCTTCATCAACCACTACAGAAAAATAATTACAGCAGCATAATATTTCCAAATTAATATAGCTAGCTTGATCTTATGATAGCTACATTAATCACTATAAAGTAGTTAGATCATTAAAGGGATACTCAAACCTGTATGAATTTCTTTCTTCTGCTGAACAGAAAGGAAGATATTTAGAAGAATATCAGTAACCAGACCCAGCCGGCACATGACCGACCTTCAACGTTGAAATATGGTTGGAATAATGTCAGTTGTTGTTTCAACGTTGAAACAACGTTGAAATAACGTTTAATGCTAAATGGTTGAAAAAGGTTAACAAAAACACTTCTAAATCAACGTTGACATTTTTACAAGATCTGTACGTTGAAACAACGTAATGTTTTCGACAACATACTACAAAAATATCTGCCTTTTAACGTATTATAATTAATTCGCATTTAATGTTTTTTTTTTATCATAACAGCTCTTCAATGTATATGTTAAAATACAATTATTATAATTATTAACAATAATATTTTCACCCTCAAGAGAGCAGTGCAGCAAAACCTTTTGCCTTATGTGATTTTGTGTGAATTTACTATTTTGTCTGCTTGCATTATTACATTAGTATTCACACTGTCATGTCATTTGACCAATTAGTTAAATATTAGTACAAACTGCAAATAAAACTCAATAGCCTACACCACTAAGTTAACTGGCGGAAACTATTGTTATTGGTTGTTTCGCTGTTTTACTTTGAGCATGATTGGTTAATCTGTCTGTCTTCCAGGAAACTGTCCAATGAGAATGTGCGCGGCTCTGTGCGGTGCGCGCCTATTTTAAGTTTGAAAATACGTCTGTTACTCTCGGTCGGTGAGCAGCTGCTGCTTGCGTTGATTACTCGGTCAGACCTGGATTATTTTATATCTGCCTGTTGAATTCTTACATTTTGAGCGAATTTGAGTTGATATGTCAATGAAGAACAAAAGCTGGAATGTGAACAGAGGAAGGGGTCGTACGTGGTCTGCAAATATACTGACGCTATCAGGTAAGAAAACATTTTTCAGTCCTTAACAGTCTAACGTTAGGGACCCGGGGAACGGCCATAGGCTTACTGCAACCTCAAAGTTATCTCTGTGTGTGTTTTTGTCCTGCTTCACCATTAGCGTAGCGATATTAGCATGTATTTCAATGCTAAGTTAGTACCATCTGACATTGCTGTGTTTTGTTGTTGGTAAAGTTATGTGTTTAATGTTGTCAGCTAACGTTAGTTTAAAACGCATGAGGTAAAAAAAAGCGTGGGCATGTGTAAAGTGAATCACTGTGATAAATAAAACCATAATTTAGAAGTTTACATAACCTCTTCAAACACTGATAACAATATTGAAAAGATATTCGTTTACATTTTTTTTAGATCAAGCATTGGAATAAGATTTTTATCGAGGGAGAACACCCAACAGAACGACCCATTCACCACTTAACGTTACAGTAAGTCAATTTTACCCACTGTTCGAAAACCTACACGGGGATTAATAGTATTAAGTATGATTTTCATCTTTAAAGTAAGACATTTAACGTTACTGATAAAGTCTGAGTAACTTTTTGTCCTTTTGTCTTTCTTCTGCTGAAGTGGCGCACTGAAAGTGGATTCATGTCACCTTCATCAGTCCTTTCTTTAATCACTGGAAACCATTAAGGGAAAGACCCTCAGACGTGTCATAATAGGATAAATGCGGCTGCAGGTAAAATTATTTGATGGTTTGATTTTGGTGTACCATTTGGCTTTTTTGTGTGTGCTTCCCTTGCTATGTTACACATTTCTGATGGGATTGCCATGCTTTAAGTGTATGTTTACATTTTTAATCATGTAATAGTAGGGCTGGGCGATAAAACGGTATCGGTATTTATCGACGGTACACCATTGTCGGTAACGATATAAAAAATGTTCGATATAGCGCTCAATATTTTCATTCAAATGCACGCGCGACCACCATAACGTCGCCCGACATCAAATGGCAAGCGGAATGAAAGCGAAACGAAAATGCGTTATTATTTTGTGCTCCATGGACCGTTTATCAGTTTGGACCATCAATGTCAGTGCAGCGCGAGCTATTTTTTACAGTCTATGAGCGCGAGTCGATCTTGATCAAGCGACACTGTTACTACACAGCGCTAAGAGATCCAGTAAAGAAAGCATTTGAATTCGCCACAGAAGTAATAACATCAGCGTGAGATCGAGTGAGAAACATTCAAATTTCTCCGTTATTAACGGATCAAACTGCGCTGACGTGGAAACCAGGAGAAACGTTGTGTCATGAATGAACTAGTTATATTTAAGTCCATAGATCAGCAACATTCATTGTATATGGATTTAATGTACTGTAGTAACACTCACAGTAACCATGTTTGGCAGGAATAGTAAAATGCTTTCAAGTACATCACACATCTTTTTCCAGCACTTCAAAACTCAAATATTATCATATTTAAATGTTATTTTTAATGTGATGACCAAAACACATTTGTTCATCCTTCAAATATATGACCCCCATTTATAAAAGTAAACGTTTAAAGATGTAGGGAAAACTCAGACTTATTTAAAAAATAACTTTTCTTTTCAATAATAATTTTTTTTTAAATCAAGGAAATTTCTTTGGCATTTCTTTCTTTTTGCTGTATCTCAAAATGTACCTAACCGTGACACCACTGTGTCGTAAGGAACCGTGAATTTTGTGAACCGTTACACCCCTACTTATTACAGATGTTGATCTACCTCAAAGTTTGCCTTGATTCTTCTACGTTTACACTTTTACATTGCACTTTGCACACATTTTATAACATTTTAAGTTCAAGAGTTTCTTTAACACTTACTTTTTTATCTTAATATAAGACATAAAGAAGATATTTTTTTAACATTAAAATAAAAACATTAAAATAATTAGTTGTTTGCCTTAATGTGGATAAATAAAATAAAAAACAGTGGTTTAAATTCAAACTTTTCTACTTGTCTTAAAAAAAAAAGGTTCTAAAAGCTACAGCTTTCTTGTAGCTCAGTGGTAAGAGCACTGCGTTAACAACGCAAGGTTGTGGGTTCGATCCCAGGGGATTGCACATACCTATGTATAAATGTATAGGATAATGCAATGTAAGTCGCTTTGGATAAAAGTGTCTGCCAAATGCATAAATGTAAATGTAAAAAAATGTCAATAATTATCGATACCGAACGATATGAAACATTATATCGTGATAATTTTTTTTGCGATATCGCACAGCCCTATGTAATACTAACAGTCTCAAAGATGACATTACTCAGTTCATGTTGTGTGAATGTTATAATGGCAAACGTTTTTACAATTTAAATCAATTTTAAGATTGTTTAAAGGAATGGTAAAAAAAAAAAAATTCTGCTTTTTAAGGACTTTTCATTGAATAATTTCTTCTTTCCCCCCTTCAGATTCGCCAATGATCCAGCTGATTACTGGCAGGTTGGTGGAGGATTATTCTTTAGCTGCTACATTGCACTATCACTTCTGGTACGGATTCATTGGCCTTTTGTGTTATTTTTTTTTTTTTGACTTGATTTAATAAATTACTTTTAATTAGTACAATGTATGGTTAGGATTCCGAATTAAAACAGTGTAATGTTTCTTCACAAATATTATCAGAAATACAGAAATATATAATTGTTGAAACAATATAAACCTGCATTGAAAGATATAAAGAACAACAGACCTCAACCGTCTCAGCTCAACACCACAATTTGTTGATTTCTTCATCTGTTTTAAGGATGAAATCATGACCTTATGATTATAGTAACCGTAACTGACACATGGGAGTAATATTACATTTTTTACAATTCCACCTTGGGGCTCTGAAGAATTTCTTGTGTAAATGTACATCTAAATACATAAAATATGTGTTTTAGAATGGATAGTGTTGTATACTTTGTTTTCTACCTGACAAATTGAACTGTAAAGTGAAAATCTTGTACATGATATATTTTGTATTCAGTATTTTCAGTTTTCAGTGTTTTTGCTTTTATTTATACACTGTTAGACTTTTCAAGGGTTTTTTACAGTAACTTACTGGCAACACTGTTGCCAGTAAGTTACTGTAATTAAGAGTTACAGTACCAAACCGTATTTCAGTTTTGTGTAATACAGTGCATTACTGTAAAAACGAAGCTAATCAGTACAGTGCATTACTGTAAAAACTAAGCTAATCAGTACACTACTGTAATTATTTTTATTTGTACTAAATATAAATTAGATTTGATAATTTTGATATATGATTAATTTAATTTTTATCCTACATAAGTACTACTTTCATATAAACCAATTAGACAAAGTTATCACAAAATACCATTTTTTTATTTAAAACATTTCATATATATCATAAAATAAACATGCCAATGCTGGAAATGATGTGTGAAATTTTTACACATTAATGGGTAAGTTTAGAGACAACATTTTTTGTGTTAATTTTAACTCATTCATTGTGTTAATGATTTTAACAAAGTAAATATGTCAGAGAGGTTAGCACAAAGATGTGTAAACGTGTTAAATGAACACATTATGTGCTGTCCTTCACTGCAAACATTTTTGAAAACATACATAAAATCATAAACAAAACATTAGCATTTGACTAAATGAATGTAGAGTCATTGGTTGTTTAGCTTATACAAGTATTATAATGAAATATCAACCATTACATTCATAAAACTGCAGAATATAAATACATTAAGCATTCAAAAAGGAAATGTCCAAAACAGGACAAAACACAGTTCTTTTCACAATACAAGACACATAACCCCACCTTAAAAATAATTTCACTTATTTCCAAAAATGTGTTGGATTCATGTACACTGGTGGCCAAAAGAAGTATTTAAGTGGCGTAATGTTTTTGAAAGAAGTCTCTTTGATGCTCAAGAAACATTTATTATTATTATCAATGTCTGACTGTCTACTCCATCTTTTCTACAGCATAGGAGTAAAAGTCATCATCAAAATAATCTTTAAAAAGCCAACACAATGTTTTTGTCCACCTTTGTGAATAAATGAACTTCTCCAAAGATTGGTTCCTGTTCAGAACTTGATTGACAACATCAGAGTGTTCCCTGGTCTGCATGCGTGCCCACAAACACTAATGTACTCAGTCCTTCAGAGGAGATCCCGGTTCCAACACTATATGAGAGAGAGAGAGAGAGAGAGAGAATATTAGTGTCACATTATTTTTAACCTCCTTTTTTGTTAATTTTTATTATTATTTTCACAAAAACTTAATATATATTTGTAAACAGCTTTTGTCAATAAATAGCATACAAAAGAACTAAATTAAATTATGCCAGATTAAATTTTAATACTTACAAATCCTAAATTCTGTCCAAAAATGCTGAGATGCATAGAAAGAAGTTGAACGACTGAAATAGATGATTTTAGCCCATTTCAGCTTGTCTGCAGTGAAGGAGTACCTGTTTGAGACAAATACACAGTAAGATACATGCAAGAAATCACTGTGTGATGATCGTTCTCCTTCCTACAGTAGTTAACCCACCTGTGCGCTGATATTAGGACCTTCCTAGTCAGGTGGAACTGCAATGGTAGAGTCGCTGGCTAATAAAATATAAAAATAATGCAAAAATATAAACTTAAGTTGTTTAGAATGCTAGATTTGGTCTGAATGAATTAGTGAGAGTTTTACTGCAGTGCTTACCTGGATACATTTAATCTGGTGAGACTGAACA
Organism: Leuciscus leuciscus; assembly: GCF_965113295.1. Lineage (NCBI taxonomy): Eukaryota > Metazoa > Chordata > Actinopteri > Cypriniformes > Leuciscidae > Leuciscus > Leuciscus leuciscus. Next base: position 19,942,505 of record NC_138725.1, on the reverse strand, counting down.
AAGACAATGGTCCATCTTCTGATTGGTTCATTTGCTGTGTAATAAAGTTAGACATAATGCAAAGGTCACTTATTTGATATAAAGTCAGCCAATTTTATAGAGATTTTATAAGATATTGTTAGCTACCTAGTCTGCACCAGTGGCTCAAAAGCTATTTTCACATAGTGTATGCTAATCATTTCAGCAAACTTATCTCAAAATATATCACAAATGGGCTGGCCTACCTCTGGAATCTTGCTAAGTCACTGGCGCGAATTGGCGCTTTGTTGCAGTTGCCTTTAAACACAAAAATGGAAGTAAATATTAAATTCCATTAAAAAAAAATATATATATATATAATATGGTATAGTTTGCAAACTAATGCTAAAACTATAAAGGTTCTCATCAGTAGGCCAACATTAGGATATAAACAGAATTTCACATTAGTTTATTCACATTTATTGTTAATGTAAACGCGTTGCTCGTTGGCATATTTTAACTCGACAATTCAATCATCTAACAAAGTGTGTAAAATGAAACGTTAGCTCAGTTTACCATGGTAAAGTTCGTTACCGCCATGTTGACGACGAGTAACGTTAGGCTAACGTTAACGTTATAACATACGTTAAACTGGGCACAATCCTGTCAACATAAACAGAATGTTTTTTTTTTTTTGTTGTTGTTTTTTTTTACCTTGCTTGCTGATCTCTCTCTCGGTGAAGTGAATTCCGTCTCTTCCCCGGGCCAGACACGAACGTCGCGATCCAACAAAAGACAGACCCCATTACCTACACTGGATGTCTGTCTGACGCGACACGACAAATCCCAGACAGTGTAGTGATGCGCCGCGGCCGTTATATTTCAGACGTAGTCCGATACGAGTCCAAGCGCTCGCACTAGTTCTTACAAGGGATAAACAGGTTTGCATTTAAAGGTCCGGTCGCTTCAATGTGTCCAATATAGACAGCCTCTGGCTATTATAGCGTTGTAGACACGTGGTGTAAGGCAAAAATTAGGAAATAAAAAGCACGGTGGAATGGTGCCAGCCAGAGAGGCAGTTACGTCAAATACAGTAGTATACAGCAAATTTAAAAAATACAGTAAGTCTCTGTATGTGGTGTTAGACGTCACAGAAAATTCCCATGATGCAATTGGAATCACAGTTATTTACTGTAAAGAGAAATAGCAGTATAATACTGGGGGGTTTAAAGTAAATAACTGTAGAAATTACAGAAAAGTCTAACAGTGTAGGATAGTAGCAGACAGCGGGCAAGAAATGAAGAGGAAGTGATGGCATCTGAATGGACCTCGAGCTGGGACTCTGTCGGAGCACTGCACAAGGCTGTCACATTTAATTGAGAATTTAAAAAGTTTTTTTTTTTTTTTTACAGTACATTAAAAATGTAATGTTTAATTTATGGGTTACTGTAATTGAACAAAAAATGTCTACTTCTACAGGGTTTTAACATTACTTCAAAAATGCTGCAATTTAAAGTTTGAATTGTTTTTCATCTGTTTTAGAAAGTATTTTTAGACTTGTTTTTTTTTTTCAGAATAAAACTTGTTTTACAATCTTGAGCATGTGTTAACTCATTATTTAGTGTTTAATTAAGCCATTGCTGCCAGTCATTTGACAGTTAACAATTTTTAGTGTACAGTATGGACAGTTAATCACAAATTCAGTCAGCATTGTCATGACTCATGTTCCAACTGCAAACTAGTTTTTAATTGAATGTAAAATTGTATTATCCCATGATGAAATGTAAGAGGGTGAAACAACGTCACGATATCAACGTTGATTCAATTTGCAAAATCGAAAGGTAATTCAACGTTGATTCAACGTCGACAGAAGACCATAACCCGAAAGGTAAGAGTGAAACGACGTCGCGATTTCAACGGTGAATCAACGTTATTTCTTCCGCGGTGAAACGACGTCACAATATCAACGTTGATCCGTTTTGCAAAATCGAAAGGTAATTCACTGTTGATTCAACCATGGTACCTGGCGTTGTTTCAACGGTGAATCAACGTTGAAATGGCGGCTGGGGACAGTTTCTGGGTCCCATTGACTTCCATAGTAGGGGAAAAAATATACCATGGAAGTCAATGAGACCAGAAACTGTCTGGTTACCAGTGATGCGCGGGTTGATCCAAAATGAGCGGGTGCCTGCGGTCACCCACGGTTACTCGCGGTTACGAGTCATCCAAAAATATTTTTTATGATATTCGGGTCGCGGTCGGTCGGGTCGTTTGAAATAAAGATGCCAATTAAACCTTTGTTATTTATTTAGTACTAGACACAATTTTCTATGAAATACATAGGCCTACACTTTATTGGCTGAATAACTGGCGCGAAGATGATGCACAAGCTCAGTCTGCAGGTAGAGATGGAGGCGGCAAGAGAAAAGGTGAAGACTGGGGAGTGGAAACTATGCAAATACACAAATAGAAAGAGCAAAGTGTGGGAGACATTTGCTGAAATAATGAAAGATGATGACCAAAGTACTGGCTTTGTCATGTGTACTTCCTGCGATGCTATTTACACATTTGATAACAATAAAACTGGCACGACCAACCAGGCACGGCGCCAGGATTCCAGTTTTGGATGGGCCAGTGGGTGGGCCTTAAATAAAAAAAATATATAAAAAAAACGTTATCCAATCACTGCTTAACCTAATAAAAAAATATTGACTAATCACACACTTGACGCTACGATGAGCATTTACTACTTTTAAAAAATGCGGGTCAGGAAGTGGGTCGGGTACAGTATTTTCTTATATTCTTTTTCTTTTTTGCGCTCCGAGTTGCGGGCGGGTTAGTTGAAAACGTCGGTCGGGTGCGGTTTGTTTATACATTGACCCGCGCATCACTACTGGTTACTGATATTCTTCTAAATATCTTCCTTTCTGTTCAGCAGAAGAAAGAAATTCATACAGGTTTGAAACAACATGAGGGAGTATATGATGACAGAAATTTCATTTTAAAGTGGAGTATCCCTTTAAAAAGAATTTATATACGCACAGAAATTGAAATTGATCATAAAACTTTCCAAATAGTTATGGGAACTAAGGGAATAGTTATGTTCCAAAGAGTTGCACTATTGTTCCTAGGGTAAAACGCTATTCATATTTATTAGTATTAATTTAATGTCTCACATGGCTCATTATAGGCTCAATGTAAAGCATTTAGCAGCTGTTCCAGTATGACACTTGATTTTTGAATTATTTGATTTTCACCTGATTTATTTGAGATTGATTCCCATATCAATTCCCCTTACTGATCTCAAACTGACTTTGACTTCTGACTTGACGAAACAATCACACAAACGAACACAAAATCGCTCAGGGGTGCGTTTCCCGAAAGCATCGTTGGCCAACTATCGCAAGTTCCGTCGTTACCAAAAGAGTTCAATGGACATTGCGATAAACTTGCGACCATAGTTGGCCAACGATGCTTTCGGGAAACGCACCCCAGGTCTGAATGAACTCAACATATTCTCCTCATGCTCGCTGCTGCACTAAATGTTTATTTCAGTAGGAAGACGCCAGGAAAGACGCACAAGTATCGCTGTGATCGATGAAAACAATACAGAAATGAGTCTGTCGCTTAATCAAACTGTATAAAGTGTGTGTGATGGAGTGTAAATATGAGAATTACCGTGAACTGCTCTCCTCTCCTCACCTCAGAAGACTCAACGCTGAAACTCTATGGGTGCTTCTCAATTCTTATTTGTGCATCCTCGTTTCCTTTCCTCGCTTCCTTTCCTCGTGTCTTAGCTCCACCTCTTCAGGATGCGAGGGAAGGACGCAAGGAAAAGACGCGAGGACGGAGGAATGGAAGCAACAAATGATATATCCTCGCTCCCTTTAGCGTAACTTCAAGGCGTCGTCAAGTAATGATGACTCTAAACCGCTGGATTTAGCTTGCATAGGGGATTCTTGAACATTAGAGATAATTAATATTTATATTGTAACCGTTTCAACCTCCACAAAATACCACATTTGTTCTTCGTTTTTTATATTACCAGTTATTATGAATTATTCACAGTTATTAAATGTTTTTTTTATTTTATTATTTATTTATTTATTTATTTTTGTAGTAGGCTAGGCTATAGTATGACCGTTTGTTTAATTTTGGTGCTTTGATATAATTCTGCAACTGTACTAGAGTTGTGATTTTACATACATTTGTGTCTTGTACATGTAAACAATAATGATAATTATAATAATAATAATTAATAAACTGTGGCAAGAACACCCTTTTTACTAAAGCAAAATACCAATAAAAGTTTGCAAACTCTGGGTTATTTAACTATGAATTCATGCACAATACATAGGCCTACTGTACAATTTTTTTTTTTTTTTTTTTGCATATGCAAACGTGGATCAATTGTTTACAACACTACTTGTTAGCCTAATAGAATTATTGTTAATTCCATCACATCATCATTGGACTTTTATAAGAGTCAGGTGTGTTTTCTGTATATAAACCAATCTGCATTACACATTTCCATCTACAATTACGATGAAAACGATAGTAGGTATATCCTGTGCCCTATCATTACACCACATTCTTCACCAAATTGCACAGCATGAACAGCGTCGCTCAAGCAGATGGAAAGCACGATTGCGTCAAAAATACTATGCGCAGATATGTTGTGGGGTTAATATTTGAATTCAGATTCACAGCCTTCTTTGTTGTTTATCATTTCTTAATTTAAACTGATCGGTGCTATGTGCTTATACATAAAATATACATACATGCTATTTTTAATTACAGGTTAAAAGAACAGCTACTCCGATTTATGCTGAAATAAATGCCACCGTACCACTGCTAAAATTATACTTCGATGGTAGGCAGAACCTCAAGGTGGACTTTCGACTGACCCACATGGTTGGGGACACCACATAACCATACTGATAACTGTGTACTGGCTGGCACATGGTCTGTCATACAGTGTGGTGTCCCGGGCCTTTCAGGTGCCAGTATCCTCTGTTTGCAGGCTGGTTCACACAGGAACCATAAAGATTGCAGCCCTGCGCCAGTAGGTCATACAGTTGCCAGATGCACAAGACCTTGATGAGGTTGTCCTTGGTTTTGAAAATTTGGCCAACAGCCCCATCTTCTCCAAGTGTCCTATAGATGGATGTCATATCCGCATCAAGACCCCAGCTGGACCCACTGGCCAGGACTTCATCAACATCTTCTCTTTATATATCTCTTTATATATCTCTTTATATATCTTTATATATCTTGTGCTCAGATGCACAAGACCTTGATGAGGTTGTCCTTGGTTTTGAAAATTTGGCCAACAGCCCCATCTTCTCCAAGTGTGCTATAGATGGATGTCATATCCGCATCAAGACCCCAGCTGGACCCACTGGCCAGGACTTCATCAACAGAAAACTTTTCCCATTCATTCAGATGCAGGCAGTATGCAATGGGAAGGGCCGGTTTCTTAATGTTTTTGTGGGATATCCTGGTTCTGTCCACGACACTAGAGTCCTGAGAAACAGCAAGATATATAAAGAGGCATTGTATCCCCCACAAGGACACTTCCTTTTGGGGGATGGAGGCTACCCCTGCATCATCCATCCTGTGGCCATCATTACTTTGTACCGGGAGCCAGTGCAAGGGAGAGTGCAGGCCCGCTTCAATCACTATCACGCCATGGCTCGCTCCATAATTGAGCGGGTCTTTGGTATGATGAAAACACGTTGGAGGTCCCTGCTTTTCAAGTCTCTTGAGGTGGACCACACCTTTGCCCCAACAGTTATCATGGCGTGTGCAGTTCTGCATAACATTTGCCTGACAACAGGAGACATAATCGAAGCCCCTGAAGTTGTGGATGATGTTGGTTTACCTCCACCCTGTCCAGTGAGAGGGGTCTGTGGTGGAAATGCCTGGCGTGATAAACTGTCAGCTCCTCAGGTGTATCTAGTGGAGTTAAATGAGCATGATTATTTGTAGAAAGACAAATATGTTGCTACACACAATGTTTAAGTTCAGATTATTAAAAATAAAATAAAAAGTTCCCCATGTCTCTAGCCTCATGCATTAAATTATTTGCATACCCACATTATCAATAGATAAAATAGTTTAATGTAAATAAACATGTTTTCCAATTAAGCCAATATTTTTGTTTTGTACTCATCTGGCTGTGTTTACCATAAAACATCTATTAAGGCATATAATGCCACAAAAAAAATCTCAAAGCAAAAACGACAAACAGAGATAATGTTCAACTTTTTTTAATCAACTGTTCAAAGAGGTCAAGGAACCTATTTGAAGTAGATTGCATTAATTTGTGCGTGGCCTGAAAACGTTCGTCCTCTTTTTCAGTCTCCTTCTCTAGAAAATCTAGCACTCCGTTGGATCTTTTCTTTTTAGGTGGCGGGGGACCCGAAGAAGTACAGGGCCTTTCCTCCTGGAAGTTGCCTCTGCCAGACGATGCATAGGACGTTGTGTCCTCCTCCTCCCTTTCCTCCACAGATGCGGATGGTGACAAGCCAGGGTCTTTGGACACAGCAGAACAGCCAGTGACTTCTGCATCGCATGAGTCTATAAGGATGGGAGGCTCAATAGATGGCCTCCCCCCAATAGCCTCATGCATAGCAGAAAACCACGGCCATGTGGCTGCTGTGGCCTCCCCACTATCTGTCCTAGTTCCCGTAGGAGGACAGCGGAGCTCCTATACAATGAATCTATTCTCTATTAAACTATAGCAAGAAGAAAATTCACACACCAAATGAAATAAATACATGCATTCATTTTGTACATACCTTATATTTTCTTTTTAGATTGTCCCATTTTAGGGAAAAATGACTTGGTGTAACTTTTCCATCTATACCAATCCTCAGAAGAACTTTACTACACAATAAAAATAAACACATTATTTACCCAAACACAGACAAAGATAGTGTAACAATATTATTATAAATATTATCTAAAACCTCACTGCATTTATCAAACAAAGTGAAGACAAAGCACATCTATTATATTTCTACATATTTCTATGCATACTGTAAAATAACTCACATCCAGGCTTTTTTGGCACTGTTCCTCTTCCCAGTCAAGTCGGAATCAAGTTTTCGGTCTCCTCATCAGTCCCTGTAAGAAAGAATTTTACACTACAGTGAAGCAGTTCGAAATGTTAATGTGTTGCATATTAATCCCTGCAGGCATAAACTACAAATACTCAACACATTAAAAAGAATTAACTACAGGCCTAAATTAAAATCATTCTCTATTCCCCATTTATCAATATAAGAGGCATTAATTAAACAATTAAAGCAATAAGCCAGTAAAATCAAGAGACGTAATAAACATAATTAAAACTGTGCTGAAAAGTACACATTATACATTGAAATTAAAGGCACTGTCAAAAAATAACCCACATTCATGCTTAATACTCACATTTATGTGTGTTTGAATTTTCTGCCATGGTTAGCACTTGGAGCAGATGTGAGGGGGGAGGAGAATTTATACGTGCGTCACGTTAAGTCGATAAAAGACTTCCGCATAGGATACACCTGTGTATCCTCGCTCATCGCTCCTCATGAAGCCTCCTCCCTCCTCGATCCTCGCCTCCTCGCGGTGCAATTAGAGAATTGAGATGTCCTTCAAGATGGCTGAGCTCGATCGGTTTCCGGGTCATAGGATGGAGGACGGAGGAGAGAGGAGACGAGGAGGGATATTGAGAAGCACCCAATGAGGAAGAGACGGCGCATGCGGTGACAGTCGATGATCAAAGACGCGCCAAATATTTCATCCTCAGTAAATAAGTAAGCAATTAAAACAATTTCTAATTGTAATGACTTTAATTGGTTTACACTAAATGATGTATACAATTAAATCTTACCCTCGTGAGATGTTTTTTAATGTTTTTTCTCCTTTATTTTATCTTTATATTTGTTTTAGTTAGTTACGCATTGCTAACTTCTTCCTTTATTCTGTATTTTCAGATGACATTGTACATGTTGTTACATTTTTTTAATTTTTTTTTATAAATTGGTTACAAAATTGTATACCATGATTGTCATCTCTGTACTGTTTGCAAGCATAATAAGATAAAGTAAATAAAAAAATGCGCCAAATACCCGGGACATAAAACAAGGACATGCGGCGGCTCCATTCTTATTTCTTCGAGTATGGCAAGCCATTTTAGCATTAAATACCCCTGGCTCTACTAGTCGTAATTTAGTTTTAACTAGTCAAAATTCATATTCCAGATATCTTAATTCCAATTTTGACTCGTCATAATATACATTTGAGATATCTACAATACTATTTTGACTAGTCATATTATTCCATTGACTTCCATTGTAAAATATTTCTGGATATCTTCAAATGAGTTTTGAGTTTTTAAAGATATCTAAAATAGATTTTGTACTAGGCATAATCCTAACTAGAGATATCTCAAATTACAATAGTGATAATTCAATTAGAGATATCTCTAACTGAATTATTAAAATTATCAAGATATCAAGATATCTCTAACTGGTTTTTGGCTACCGTATTTTCCGGACTACAAGTCACACTTTTTTTCATAGTTTGGCTGGTCCTGCGACTTATAATCAGGTGCGACTTATATAAAAATTAATTCAAACTGAGATGAACCAAGAGTAAACATTACCGTCTACAGCCGCGAGAGGGCGTTCTAGTTGGCGGAGTTGTTCAGAAGCGAGTCGCGACACCAAGGATGAAGAAAATTCAATGGATTCAGTGATGTGGAATGAGATCACGGGTGTAACGGTCACCAGCTGGAGTGCCCTTGAGAGCCACCAGAGGGCACTCCACAAGACTATTATCACTCACAAACTACATTTCCCATAACTCACTGCCCGGACTCATCATCACTGATCACATTCACCTGTACCTCATTCACTGATTGCATTCACCTGTGTCTCATCATCCTGTTAGTCTCAGTCTATTTATACCATGTTCATTCATTCACTCACCGCGAAGTCTTGTTTAAGTGTTACACTGCAATTCTGAGCGTTTTCCCTGGTTTCTTGTCTTTTGGTTTATTTGGATTTCTTGCCCTGTTCCCTGGATTACTCTTTTGCCTCTGGTCCCTGCCTGTTTTGTTTGTTTCTTTGTTGGTTTGTTTGGACTGCCTACCTGTGTTTTGACCTGTTGCCTGTACACTGGATTACGCCTCTGGATTACCCACAATAAAGCTGCATTTGGATCCTCTACCCTTGTGTCTCAGAGCGGTTCGTAACAACGGGGGGCTTAGTGAACTTGTTTACTGGTAACTTGCTTGTTGGACTCACTGGCTTATGTTAATTTAGCCTATTCAGCCTCCCAGGTATATGTTTTTTATGCTGTAGTGTAGCTGAATAACTGTTAATGTGTTGCGTTAAAACACCGGACACCTACTCAGCCTGTTGTTCTGTGTGCTACTGTGTAGTTGAATAACTTGCCTTTCCAGATTAAATGTCTGTTCTTGGATTTTGTGAAATAAATTTCTAAATAAATGCGACTTAAGGCCTGTACACACCGGGACGAATTTCACGCGCGATATTCGCCGACGTTTAACGCCTCGTGACTAAACAAAGGGCGCCAATGTGAGTGTGCACACCGACGCGAAAAACGCCACGCGTAAAAGCGTAATTTTTTTTTTTAAACGCCTCGGGTTCGTTTTTTTGGTTTGACGCGCCGCGTCAAAAACTATCCGACCAATGAGATTGGTGCTTTTGCTCACGTGTCTGGAGCTTCTGAAGTTACAGTAAAACACAACTTGGGGGCGCTCAAACACAAAACGGTCTTGCCGAGCACACATGCGTAACAGCGAAGAAGATATACGCCAAGTAGCGTCTACACTGCCCATAGACAGACACTGCCGGGAAGCAATGTTGTTAAAAGAGAACTGTTATGGAGTGGTATTGTATTTCTGTTTTACATTAAGCGGCATCTAATGTCAGGGAATGAATTTGCATGTTCACTCGGCTCATCGTCAGCGAAAAACGCTTGGGTGTGAACACAAAAAACGCGTTGAAAAACGCTGGCGAATAACGCGCGCCGATATTCGTCCCGGTGTGTACGGGCCTTTATAGTCCAGTGCGACTTATATATGGTTTTTTTTCTCTTCATGACGCATTTTTTGACTGATGAGATTATACTCCGGAGCGACTTATAGTCCGGAAAATACGGTAGTCATAATCAAATTGAAGATATCTATAATTCATAATTTTTAAATATATCCAAAATACATGTGTAGATATCTGAAAGTAATTGTTTACTAGTCAAATTACAATAATTGTAGATACCTTGAATTGGATTTTTGACTAGGCAAAACTTAAAAGATATCTTGAATTGGAATTATTCCTAGTCAATTTTCATTTAAAGATATCTGCAATTCTGTTATGGAACTGATTTTTGACTAGGAAGTCCTTTCTTTGGAGATATCTGCATTTAGCTTTGTGACTAGGAAGAATTCCAATGTAGATATCTGGAAATAACATTGACTAGTCAAAGTTACTTTAAAGATATCTAAATTGTGTATTCAAATCACCCCGCTGCTAAGCATTGCCTTTTCTTTTCTAACCAATCCCGATGTGCATTTTGGAACCCAGCGGTCTTCAGGAGCACGCCGAAAAACGACTTACACTCTGGATTGATGTTTTCAGGCAATATTACTATAAAATGCAGGATATTAACACTTGGATTATAACCGCATTATTTGCTAACGGACATCACAGGGATGTTTTCCGTTATTGTTAATGAACAGTTTTCTGAAGTAATATTACAGTGGTCAGAATGCTATAGAATTTGCACGAAATAATTTACATCCATGTTTTAATATTGTCATATGGAAGCTTGTTTACGCCACAGAATAAAACATTTTAAAAGATAATTGCTACTTTTTATCTCACAATTGCGAGTTTACATCTCGCAATTCTGACTTTATTTCTCAGAATTGCGAGATATAAAGTCAGAATTGCGAGAAATAAAGTTGACATTGCGTGTTATAAAGTCAGAATTGCGAGATATAGAGTCAGAATTGCGAGATATAGAGTCAGAATTGCGAGAAATAAAGTTGACATTGCGTGTTATAAAGTCAGAATTGCGAGATATAGAGTCAGAATTGCGTGAAATAAAGTCGCAATTGCGTGTTATAGGCTAAAGTCAGAATTGTGAGATATAAAGTTAGAATTGCATCTTATAAAGTCAGAATTCTGACTTTTTTTCCTCAGAATTGCATGTTTATATCTCGCAATTCTGACTTATAATACGCAATTGGGAGATATAAAGTCAGAATTGCATGATATTAAGTCGCAATTGCGTGTTATAAAGTTAGAATTGTGAGATAAACTATTCTGAGGTAAAAAAAAATAAAAAAAAATAAAATTCCTTAGAATTGGACTTTATATCTATAGTTGTGTAGCCTGGGTTTCCCCATACTGCCTTGCTCGCAGTGCGATTTTATTCACGCTGCTAGGCAGTCTGGACACCATGGACCAGATTTTCCCCTGAAAAAGGGAACCAATCACAGAACGGGGAGGGAGCAGCAAGACGATGACAACACCGAAGCAGTTTGTTTATATCTATGGAACCAACATGGCATCAGACTCGACGTTACCTTCTACCCTCATGTTTATCTTGCACAAACGGTAATATTTGCTAAACGCCATCGTGTACAAATAAATCTTTGACCCATCGTCTTTTTCCTCGTCGAATTACTGTCACTCTACATACGTCATCTGGTATAATTGAAGCGATTGGCTATGAGCTACGTACAGGCGCATTTGATAGACATTCATAGCGCCCAATAAACGGCTCTGTGCATTCGTAAACCACGCCTCAAATACGAGAAAATTAACATGTGGTTCCCAGACCAAGTCTCAAATGAGACTTGGTCTGACGTTAGCCAGGCTAATAGTTGTGAGTTTATATCTCACAATTCTGAGAAAAGATGTAAGAATTGCGAGATATAAACTCGCGGTTATGTGTTAAAGTCAGAATTGCGAGAAAAAAAGTCAGAATTCGGACTTTATTAATTGCGACTATTTCACGCAATTCTGACTTCATATCTCGCAATTATGACTTTATAACACACAATTGTGACTTTTTTCACACAATTGCAACTTTATTTCACGCAATTCTGACTTTATATCTCACAATTCTGACTTTATAGCATGCAATGCCAGAATTGTCAGGATTGTCAGAATTGCGAGATGTAAACTCACAATTGTGAGATAAAAAGTCGCAATTATCTTTTAAAATGTTTTATTCTGTGGCGGAAACAAGCTTCCATATTGTCATAATTGTTGTGAGAATGATAGTTATAAGATCAAATGGATATTTCAGGAAGAGAGCAGTTTTCTGCTGTAATCTAAAAATGTTTTAACTTCTTGTAACGCTAACGTTAAGGCCTATGATGCTGTAGAGCTACTATGATCTGTCGTAGAAACATAGAATCGTAGAAACATGATGGTAATTAGATTAAAGTAATAAAACGCATGAGGATTGCATGTGGAGTCCCATGATGTCCCATCATTCTCTAAAACACTGACAGAACAAATAACTGTTATTAATGGACTATAAATTAACCCTTATGTATGTGTTAATACAGGGGTTCCCAAACTTTTTAAACCGCGACCCCCATGATAAATGCGCTGCTGCCCCACGACCCCGCACCTCCCCCACCCCAGGGTCCGAAATTACATTTTTGGCTCACCTGCCACGGGGACTGGTAGATGAAAAAATCCACCAGCCAAGCATATTTTTTACCGGCCAAAATAATAAACAGCCTTTTTTTGTCACATATACATTAATTTCAGTACTTTTAATTGAGATAATAAGGTAGGCCTATTATGTTGAATACAAACATAAAAAAATGTCCAGAGCAAAATTTGAAATGTATAATAAAAATAAAAAAAATAAAAAATATATAGATATATTGATCAAAATGTGAGAAATATTTGAAATATTACTATCATTGTGGTGAAATAGGCAATTTTTTTTTTTTTTTTTTTTTTTTTTACTTATGTGGAAGGGAAGGCAGAACGTAACCTCGGTTCCCTGAGAGATACAAGAGGTCCTCGCAACGAGTATTGCGTTGCAAACGCTATGGGAAAACTCATTTTCTCGAGAAAAGAACGGCCATGGTGTGTAAAGCAGAAGCAGCCTGGCCAGCGGCGGAGTATGCACGATCCGCGAGTGCTGAAGACGTTCTGCACGGCTTTGATGGGTGCGCAGGAGGACACAAATGGGCGGCGACCGCTTCTTCCTTGTGGCGGGAGCTTTTTCCTCAGCGCCGTCAACAGATAGAGCGTTAACTGTACGTAGGGGAGCGCGGGGCACAACCTAACGCGGGGCTAGTTGTAACCATAGACAGTATAAGAAGTGGACAGAGTCATCTCATTGGAACTCAATTGAGGCAAGTGAAGCCCATTTTCAGCGATTTTTTAGGACTTCCGTTCCTGACGCGCAGACTCAAACTGAGCTTGACGACGTAGATGTGACGTGAGCAACCCGTCTGTCTTCTAGTGGCTGTGGCATGAGAAATCTGAATCATTCCCTTCCGAATCTTGCAGAGACGGAGATCGTGAGTAGGAGGTATCCACGAGCTAGGAGCAGGAGAAACTTTTGCTAGGTATTCTGATTAATTATTTTGTCATTTTGGCTCCACGTCTCCCCGATTGCCCGTGAGCTTCTCCTCCCGTCAATACGGTAATCTCTCTACTGTGCGACAGAGAGTCGTGTGGTTATGACGCAATCGTTAGCCTACTTTTACAAAAACTGTTTTTACGGGGCCATAACGTAAGCTACAAGGTAATGGAGCATTTTATACATTGTCGTGTTTCTTTAGAAATAATGGACAAATGGAGTCTTCAAACGCCTCAGATGTAAAGTTATTCGCTGTCAAAGTGACGCCAAAATGAATGGGAGTCAATGGGATGCTAACAGCAGGTGAAGTTCTGCTACAAGATGGTGGCACGCGGCCGGCTTCAACTTCCGGTCGACTTCCTTCCCGCTTGGTTGTAACACGCTTGTTTTAAATACTTCCGCACATGCTTGGATGACGAAACTTTGTGTATTTACTAGTTGCCATATCAACACTATATATAAAAAAAAAAAATTCCGCCAAAATTATTTCTTTTTTTGGAAGATGTCCATATACATTTATTATATTTAAATTTCTTACTTAAGTTAATTTTTCATCTCTATTTTTTGTGTTTATTTAAAATAAGACAAATCTGATATTATTTTAATCTCCAAGATGTTATTTAACAGTTGAGATAGTTCTTTAATGCTTCGCTAACTAGCAGAAGACACTAGCAGGGTTTAAAGCCCAGTTGTGCAGGCGGGGGCATGTTGTAACACTGCGTTACAATGTGCCCCTATTAGAAATATGCTACTATATTCTATACTTTTATTAATTTTATTGGGAAAACGTGAGAAAAAGGTGAATAAAAACTGAGAGTCAATGTTCAGAAATGACTAATTATTTATTTGTTTTGAACTATGTTGTATAGCTGTGTTTTCATGTGTTCGTAGTCAAAACTCAAAAATGTGTTTATATTTAATTATAAAAAATTGCCATTATTTTATATGAAAAAGTTTTTTAATTGTATTTTATTTAGAAAATATTTTAGTTTGTTTTGTATATATTTTTTATTAGATCAGATAACATTTTAAGCTGTCATATGTTATGTTACAATGTGCCCCACACATGTTACAATGTACCCCACCTATGGGGCATGTTGTCACATTTCACTTCCATTCTTTCGGGGTATGTCAAGTAAAAAGTATATACTGTATTAATAAAACAAAACCACATAATTGTACTAGACATGTGGGAAATTAATGTGGGAAAAAATAAATACTCTGAACCATAAGTAGATTTACACAAACTGAGAAAGTCAAAAAGCGTTAGGTTGTGCCCCGCTCTCCCCTACACACCGCCGCCGACTTGAGCTGCAAAGAAGCTCTGGCCGTCCTGTCAAGGACGCTTGTCAAAAAGTACGGGGAAGCTTGCCGGGGCTCTCTCTCTCTCTCTCTCTCTCTCTCTCTCTCTCTCTCTCTCTCTCTCTCTCTCTCTCTCTCTCTCTCTCTCTCTCTCTCTCTCTCTCTCTCTCTCTCTCTCTCTCTCTCTCTCTCTCTCTCTCTCTCTCTCTCTCTCTCTCTCTCTCTCTCTCTCTCTGTGCTCATTCTTAGAGGCTCATTCTTAAATTTCATATTTTGGTATGAACATTCACCCGCCAGTGTGGCGGATAGCTAGCCTGGTTAAAACCAGACCATTCTCAGTAGTAACTGAGTTATGGTCTGGCAAAGCTTCATAGACAAATCATTTCCAAAGGGGTGTCACCAACGCACGTCGCTCAAATGCCTCTGGGCGCAGTTGGATAGACCTAAAACCAATCAGAGCGATCGGCATCGTGTAAAGCCATATGCTTAAGTTACACTACGCCATAAAAGTATGTACTCTTTTTGTGGAGAAAAGGTATTAACTTTTGAATGTGTAGCAAAAAAAGTATGCAAGCTTTGGGATATACTACTTCATCATCTTTATCGGACGGATCTGTCACGTGCATCCTGTCACTTAAACTGCCCTGTCAATCATCGTGTCACAGTCAATATCCTCTATTAAATCTAATTTAATTTCCTACCGTTTCGGAGAGAAAAGTAGCAGCACGTTCATCTGCCAGTGGATCTTTCATGGAGACTGTCCTCATGTGTTTGCAATTTGAATATAATAATGCATTTAAAAGTTGAACGGACATCGCTCAAATGCCTCTGGGCGCAATTGGATAGACCTAAAACCAATCAGAGCGATCGTCAAGTCAAGTCAAGTCAAGTTTATTTGTATAGCGCTTTTCACAATACAGATTGTATCAAAGCAGCTTCACAGTATTAAATTAAAATAATACAACAAAGTTTGTTTCAAGAGGAATTTATTGATTGATAAAATTAAATTAAATATCCCCAAAATATCCCCAACTGAGCAAGCCAAAGGCAACAGTGGCAAGGAACCGAAAAACTCCATCAAGTGACCTAATGGTGTCCTAAAACTCCATCAGGTGACCTAATGGAGAAAAAAAACCTTGGGAGAACCCAGGCTCAGTCGCGGGCCAGTTCTCCTCTGGTATTTATGAGCTAGAGGCCGGATTGTAGTTTGAACTGTAGGATTATATGAATGCCTGGCTGAAGAGATGCGACTTTAATCTAGTTTTAAACTGGGGGAGCGAGTCTGAGCAACGAACAGTATCAGGAAGACTATTCCAGAGTTTTGGAGCCAAATGTGAAAATGCTCTCCCTCCTTTGGTGGTTCTGGATATCGTAGGTATGACCAAAAGCCTTGAATTTAGTGATCTTAAAGAGCGTGATGGATTATAGGGTGATAGAAGATCCGTTAAATAGACTGGAGCTAAGCCGTTTAGGGCTTTATAAGTCAGTAGCAATACCTTGTAATTAATACGGAACTTTATAGGTAACCAATGCAGTGATGATAAAATCGGTGTTATATGATCATATTTTCTTGATCTCGTAAGAACTCTAGCGGCGGCATTTTGGACTAACTGTAGCTTGTTTATTGAGGATGCAGGACAACCAGCTAATAAAGCATTACAGTAATCCAGTCTCGAGGTCATGAATGCATGAACTAACTTTTCTGCATCAGAAACTGATAGCATATTACGTAGCTTAGCAATGTTTCTAAGGTGGAAAAAGGCTGTTTTTGTAACATATGAAATATGATTTTCAAAAGACAGGTTGCAATCGAGTATAACACCCAGGTCTTTTACTGTAGAGGATAAAGTAACAGGACATCCTATGATGTTAAAGTTGTATTGTGCGAGGTTTTGTGGGCGGTTTTTTGAACCGATAAGTATTACCTCTGTCTTGTCTGGATTTAATAAAAGAAAATTACGCGTCATCCAATCTTTTATATCTTTAACACACTTTAGCGTTTTCATCCGGCCGTGATGAAATATATATTTGAGTGTCATCAGCATAACAATGGAAACTAATTCCATGTTTCCTTATAATATTTCCAAGTGGCATCATATATATAGAAAATAACAGAGGGCCTAATACAGATCCCTGCGGCACTCCATAGTTTACTGGAGTTATGATCGATTTTTCTCCATTTAAATAGACAAAATGGTAGCGGTCAGATAGGTATGATTTGAACCAGCTTAGTGCTTGTCCTTGTCCTTGAACACCAGTATAATTTTGTAGTCGATCTAAGAGTAATGTATGATCTATAGTATCGAACGCAGCACTAAGATCAAGTAAAACTAGTATTGAAATACAGCCTTGGTCAGAAGCTAAAAGTAAATCATTTGTGATTTTAACGAGCGCAGTTTCAGTGCTATGATGCGGTCTGAATCCAGACTGAAACTTTTCATAGATATAATTTTGTTGCAAGAAAGAGCCCAGTTGAGCGGACACCACTTTTTCTAATATTTTAGACATAAATGGAAGATTTGAAATGGGTCTATAATTTGCTAGATTATTATGATCTAATTGTGGTTTCTTAATGAGAGGTTTTATAACCGCCAGTTTAAATGTTCTTGGAACATGACCTAAAGATAAAGACGAGTTAATAATATTGAGGAGAGGCTCTTCCACTAGGTAACACTTCTTTCAGTAGTTTAGTTGGTATAGGATCTAATAAACATGTTGTTGTTTTAGATGAAGTGATAAGTTTATTTAACTCTTTTTGTTCTATAGTTGTAAAGCACTGTAATTGTTCTTGCGGGGTGATAATTGAAGCTGAATTATAAGGCGCGATTGAAGATTGAACAATTAGATAGAATAATTTCTCAAATTGCTTATCTAATCTGTCTCAGCTGCTGCCTGAACCCAAACAAACAGATGAACTAGAAGAACTAACTAGCACTATGAGCACCATTCTCTCTTGAACATTGGATGTGGTTGCACCTATTAAATTAAAAAAGGTCAGAGAGAAAAATAAAGCACCATGGTATAACAATACTACGCATGTTTTAAAGAGAGAAACCCGTATTTTAGAGCGTAAATGGAAACAAACTAATTTAGAGGTCTTTAGAATCGCGTGGAAAGACAGTATGTCACGTTATAAAAAGGCCCTAAAAGCGGCCAGGGCTGAGCACCTCCGCAAACTAATAGAAAACAACCAAAACAATCCAAGGTTTTTATTTAACACCGTGGCTAGACTAACAAATAAACAGACATCACCCGAACAAAATATCCCGTTACAGTTCAGTAGTAATGATTTCATGAATTTCTTCACTGAGAAAATAGAAAGCATCAGAACCACAATTGTAAACGCGGCGCCGCATGACATATTACAGCAGTACGTAATATGCAAGTTACCATGTAGTGATCAGTGACTTCATCACTTTGTGTAATGATATCTATATCGGTTGGATCGGTTCCATGTGATATAATTAAATCGAGTGTATGATTAAGACGATGTGTTGGTCCGGTGACGTTTTGCTTGACCCCAAATGAATTTAATAAATCTGTAAACGCAGCTCCTAACGCATCATTTGGATTATCTACGTGTATGTTAAAATCTCCAACAATTAATGCTTTATCGACATTGACTAATAGGTCTGAGAGAAAATCTGCAAACTCTTTTAGGAAATCAGCGTAAGGCCCTGGCGGTCTATATACGGTAGCCAAGGCTAGAGATAATAGGGATGTTTTTCTAACATCTAAGAGCGTAACATTTAGTACAAGTACTTCAAATGAAATAAACTTATAACCCGTTTTCTGAGTAACATTTAGAATATCTCTATAAATGGTTGCAACACCTCCGCCACGACCAATCAGACGGGGCTCATGCTTATAACAGTATCCAGGAGGAGTAGACTCATTAATACCGAAATAATCATTTGGTTTAAGCCAGGTTTCAGTAAGGCAAAGTACATCGAAGCTATTATCTGTGACTATTTCATTTACAATAACTGCCTTAGGTGTGAGTGATCTAATGTTTAGAAGACCTAGCTTTAGAAATAGTTTTTGTTTACCAATAGCAACATTTTCTGTTTTAATAACAATTAGATTTTTCCTAGATCCTGCAGTAGATTTATTATTTGATCTCACTAAACGAGGAATAGACACGGTTTCTATGCAATGTTCTACACTAGTATTTATATCAGTTAAATTGGTGCAGCAGAGACTTTGATTTGGACTTTTGGTTACTAGTCAAAGGGTATTTAACATTTTGGAGATGTTATCTGACAGAAGATCCGCTCCGAATCTGCTTGGGTGTAAGCCATCAGCACGGAAAAGCCTAGGACGCTCCCAAAACAGATTCCAATTATTTACAAAGAGCAGTTTCTGCTCATTGCACCATGACATTAACCATTCATTTAGCGCAAATAATCTGCTGAACTTTTCATGCCCTAATCGGTACGTGGGAAGCGGTCCTGACACAATGATCGTTGTTTCAGGCGATGTGCTGCGTACCGTATCGATTAGATTCCTGAAGTCTTTCTTCAGAATCTCCGTCTGGCGCAGCCTGATGTCGTTCACTCCCGCGTGCAGGACCACAGTTCCGACGCGCTCGTCACCGTTCAGGATCTCGGGAACGCGATCAGCGATTTCAGAAACACGAGCACCAGGAAAGCAGTGACTGTGCACCTTACTTTTACCTAACGTAGCGTGTACGTGCCGAACGATGGAATCGCCGATGATCACAGCATCGCGTTCTGTTTCGCGTAGAGGGGAGAAGCGGTTTTGTGTGGATAACTCGAAAACCGGGAGGGTCGGAGAAAGTCTTGGTCTAAACCTGACTCGCGTCTTCCGCTGAGGAACCACCCAGGCTTCGTGGTGGCGTGTTGGAGCCGGAGTGAACGAGACCATGGCTGATTGCGACCGATGCTGAGGAACGCACGGAGTAGACGCGGTCGGAGTCAGCGGGTTAGTAACGTTAAACACTGATTTGTGTGCGTCGGCGCGTGATGTTTCAAGAGCCAAACACCGGTCTCTCAGCTCGGCCTGTCTCAATAAAAGGTTGTGGATCTGTTTCTCAACAGCTTCCAGCTCAGACTGCAGTGCGTGAAGCTCAAATGTGTCCTCACCTGCACCAAAAGGTAGACTACTTACATCTGATATATTCGCCATTTTAACAGATGGACAGTGAGTTAGCAACGAAGCAACCAGTGATGCTATCAATTTATGACTGAAGTCTTGGATATAATCCGTTTATTTTATTTTATTTTATTTTATTTTATTTTATTTTTTTAGTGGTAGGGGTGTAGAGTAGACGCACGATAGGCGAAAAAAAAATGTTTGTTTGTAAGTGAGTGTGGAGAAGACGCGTTCAGCCGTGATCCACGGACGTACCTTTAAGAGTATCCAGCGTTGGATCACTAATAGGCTTGAGACGCGTCTGCTCAACAGTCCGCGTTGTAACTATGAGGTTTTTTAGGTTTTTTAGTGGTAGAGGTGTAGAGTAGACGCACGATAGGCGAACAAAAAATAAATAAAATGTTTGTTTGTGAGTGTGGAGAAGACGCGTTCAGCCGTGATCCACGGACGTACCTTTAAGAGTATCCAGCGTTGGATCACTAATAGGCTTGAGACGCGTCCGCTCAACAGTCCGCGTTGTAACTATGAGGTTTGAGCAGTAGTGCTTCTCAGTGAGGAAAAGTAGAAAATGTTCGTTGTAAGTGAGTTTAAAGAGAAAAATCAAGAATTATAAATCAAATCGATAGAGCTCCAAAAACAACAACGCATTCAGACGCGACGAATGATAATAACAGGACAAGACATTACTCACCGTGTTTGTTGAGTGATTCTTACTCACCTGAGCTTTTATAAACTCAAAGGTGCGAGAGAAAATAAATAAATAAAAATAGCTGAGCGCACGGGTGGTGCGTTAACAGGCTAGCGAATTACTAGCGTGTTGTGCTAGTAGTAACGGAAGCTATGTCAGGTTAATCTGAGATGTTGGGTAAGCTGTATTTAGTTTTAGTATAAACAACTAGAAATTGTAGTAAATGATGGTTCAAAACAAGGAAATACGAGGCTAAGACGGAGCTTACAGCACCGAAGCAAACACACTCACAGCAGGCAGCGAGGCAGACAGGAGCGATCGTCATTGTGTAAAGCCTGCTTCAACGTTTCTGATTGGTGCCGCGATTTCGAAGGCATGGAAATGGACTTGAATGGGCTCTTTGCCAGACTACTTGCAGAGCAAATCTAAATTTGCCGGAAGTTGTCTGGGTTTTCCCAGGCTAGCGGATAGCCTTTAGAGATTTACTCGCCAAACAGAAAATCTCCCCGGTGTGATACGTGCGAAAGGGTTAAATTAATTGCAACAAAAATATATAGGGCCTATATCTTTTTTCCACTTTTTTTTTATAGAAATCATCTCGTGACCCCTGCGCCGTCGCGACCCCCACTTTGGGAACCACTGTGTTAATACATACCCTTATGAATGTGTGACCTTGTATATGTGACTTGACAAAAAGTAATGTGTGACTAAATTAATGATTAAATCAATTTAGCAATTTGCCGTTGTCTCCACTGGAAAAGGGCCCAGGAGGGACACCACTGGAATCATCAAAAGAACTGAAGTGGCATAAACTGAGACTGGTAAGAGACAAAGTCTAAATTGTTAAAAGGTAAAAGAGGGGAATGTTTAAGGAACACTGTGGTGACTAGTACAGATTACTAGTCCAGATTAGTACTGGGATACTAGTCTGGTGGGTTCAGTTAGTAGTGTAGTGGGGGAAACCCAGAGGGTCTGTTTGATCAAATTTGTGAGCAAGTTGTGAGTGCTCATCTTTTTCAGTTGGTGAAATGGAGGTGAAAATGTATCTCTCTAGAGACGTGTAGAGTTATATAGGCGCGCCAAGGGAAAAACCACTGAGAAGAGTGTCAATTGAAGGGTTGGGGTCAGAATACCTTGTCTCTTCAAATATATATAGATATATATATCCTTTTTGAATGATTACTTTATTCTTATTAAAAATACAATAACCAAGTCTATGCATGCTATCATAATCATTTCTGTATTCATTGAGTGGATCAAATATACTGTATATATCCATGTACCCATATGGTTTCTGTGTTTAACCATTTTCTTTTAGGTGCATTCCAATGTGTGCTTTTGGGTCGTGTTCACATGCAAGAGGCCTTTTGATGATGATTCTCTTGGGATTCAGAGAGCGGCGAGAGAGACTCTGTACCCATGTGTTGCTCTATATATCTATCTTAGTTGACTTGTATAAGTTCGAGGGTCAATTTCTACACCATTTCATCTGCTTTCCATTAAGTGAACATCCTCATGTGTATTTCTCTAGGGAGTAAAGGTGGGATATTATCGTTCCTGCTTTCTGAGGAGTGAAATGTTTTATCAATCTGTTATGGTGGACTGCTCTTCTGATAATAAGCTCAGGCCTTCTTCAGCCTTGAAGAGAACTGTTGTTCGTCAGTGTTGAGTGTTTGCGTTTGATATTCTTTGCAGGTTTTGAACTCTGTGATATACAACATATAGACTCGAAGACGTCTTTCTCGGACCCTGGATGGTCACCACGGACTTAAATCTCTGAATTGGGTGACAACTGTTCTGATTAACGACGATATACCCACTTATCTATCAAAAATGTATTATTGTTTAGACTTTATGTGCTCTTAGCCAATCAGAAGGAAACAATTGTGTAATGCATTTCCTTGGAAAAGGTATAATTGGTGTGAGATTTTGTGTAAGGTAGAGTTGGCTTACGACCTCCTCATGAGAGTTTGACGCTGGCTCTACCAATTTAACTGCAAACTATTCTTCAGTACATTTTTAATTATTTGATTGAACTTCACAACTCCTGGTCTTCTTTCATCATATCTGGTCCTGGGCCTTACAACTGTACCCCCCTTACACCATCATGGGGAAATCTCAGAGTAAAACGGGCAAAGAGTTTGGTCTGCTAAAAAAAACACATGGGAAAAAATATTTGAAGGGTATGAAAGAAACAAAAAAAAATACCATGATTTCCCTGAGGAGGGAACCTTAAGTGTCACTAGGCTGACAGCAGTGCAAGAGTCGGTGGAAGAGGGGAGTGAACAAAAGTGGTGTTGTGTGAGACGTGTGTGTGGATTGAAAAAAAAAAAAGGATTGCTGGTTGGGGGGAGGCAGAGCGGAGAGAGAGAAAAGGAATGCAAAAGGAACAAGCGTATAGGGCAGTAGGGCCTGATGCTATTTTTTTTTTTAGCAATGAGATAAGAGCCTCATCACCGGAACCGAAAGACGAGGGAGCAGCATTGGGGACTGAGAGAACTCCCACAAGGTCAGCTGCAACTGAACGCTCAGGTAAGTCAACTCGACTGAAACCTGGAGTGACGGTGAGAACAGAGAGAAGAAGAGGAAGAAAAGGAGTTTCAGCTCCCAATGATTGAAGGCCACTGTTATCTGTGAGTCTGGGAGCGAGCGACTGGCATAAAGTGAGTAGCAGAGGGCCAACACCGGACTGCAATTGCAGATTTCAAACAGAGACGGAGACAAAGAGGCAAAGCGTACAGACTACGGTTAATGAAGCGACTAGAATACATTTTGTGCGCAAAATAAACAACTTTATTCATCAATTTCTTCTCTTCCCTGTCATTCTCCTAAACTGTTTAAGTTGTTCAACGTCAGAACGCAGACTAAGCATTGGTTGTGCTGCTCACATGACCAGCCGTTGGCCAATGTGTGTGATCCTGACGCAGAACTGGCCAATAACAAGGCAGAGTTCTCACGTAGATCCCGGAAACACTGCACTGTGTACAACGACACATGTTGGAGAAGCGTGTGCAGATCAGAGGTGCAGTAAATGAAGATATAAACAAACCCAAGAAGTCTGTGCTTTTCACATTCAATCTAATTGCTACATTTTATTAAATGCTGCATAAACTAGTTTCAGAGCTCTGTACAGGTCATTAAACAAAAACATCTGCAGCGTTTTAATTGGAAAGTTAGTTTACATATTTAAACAATAACCATTGGGAAACGTTCTGTATTTGATAACTATTTCTATGTTAATATTAAAAATGTCTATGTTGTTAAAAATAACTATCCTGCAACCTTCTGGGAACATTATTTTATTGTTGCAAAAAATAAAAAGAGCATTCCTAGAACAATTTTATTTAGTTCCCAAAACAATAAAAAGACAGGAACCAAAAACTAACGTTAGGGGAACGTTCTGTGTTTGCTGGGAAGCCTCTGAAGCAAACGTAATACTTGGCTTTCAGATCTGAAAATTATGGAATTATTCCTGAAGCAAGAAGAATCAGCAGACAATAAAATTGGACAATAACAACAAGCTGTTGATAAAATTATAATGAGTTTAATCAATCATTACTTGAAGTACAAAAAAAATTATGAAAATTAAAAATAATGAGACAGATCTCTGAAAAACAATGAATGAGTTAAAATTAATATCAGATTAATGTCTCTGTTAAAAGTGTTACAGCCTCTTCTTCAGCTCCTGAACATGAAAGTGTTTTTTCCGGTGTAATTTTCTGGTGCTCTTCTTCTGAATGAGAAGGCAGAAGTGATTTCAGAACGAAGGCCCGAGTGAAACTCTTCCCGCATTGATCACATGTGTAAAGTTTCTCTCCGCTGTGGATCCTCATGAGAATCTTCAGACTTGATTTACATGTGAAGAGTTTTTTAGGCTTCTGTTTTTCCTTTCTCGTTCACGTCCATCAGGTCTAAAAGAAACATTAAATCAAGTGAGATTTCAAATGAGAGACAAACGTGAAATGAAAAGTGAAGCTCAAAGTCAAGCAGGGACGGACTGGGGCTAAAAAACAGCCCTGGACTTTCTCCCAAATAGGCCCATCATCCGGCCATTCGCCTCTAGCCGTGTGCGACAGACACTAGCCAGGATGTCCTGATACTATGCCACAATACTCTAGCCTATCAGACAAGGTATTCACAGCAAGTAACATCTCAAAACTGATGATAATTGGGGTTGAGTTTATTAATGAAGCTTCACGCCGGTTTCACACCGCAAGTGTCAGTGGCGCGGGAACAGCGCGTATTTTTTTCGGCGTCCATGTTAATCAATGAGTGCATTCACACCGGGAGCAGGAGCAGCGCGTGAGCGTCAAGCAGGAGCGTCGCGTGAACAGCAGTGCAGCGGGGGTTTCGGCACCCAGTCTATTTTTTGCTGCGCCGCTTACGCTGAATTAAAGGGACAATGCATTGATCATGGCCAAAATACACCGGTTTTATCCAAAAAGTGCATTGATGATATCTATTGTGTTTTAAACAGTCAATCAAATGACCAACAGCAATTTAAAAAGAAAACAAATGTCCAAAAACAAACTTGTTGCCAGAACAATAAAAACAAAGATGAACCAAAAGATATATAAATGACATTTTTAATAAAATAAGCTTCTTGACAAGTCTTTTCTCTTAAATGTATTTGAAAACGAAATAAAGCAATGCCAACTTATCCATTATAGAGTACACGCGCGTGACAAACGCTGCCAGTGTGAAAGCAACACGCGCGTGTCCTGCTCCTGCTCACCATACGCACTGCTCCTGCGCTGCTTACGCTCTGCTAATGCATGCAGTGTGAAACCGGCGTCAGCCTTCAAATAAAAACAGAAAATGTACAATGCCATAAAATACAAATAATGAAATGTCACTGGCTACAGAAACCCCAAATTACACAAAATTGTAATTATAAAACATACAGTTACTATATACCAGGGGTCTCCAACCTTTTTGTGTGCGAGGGCTACCTCAAGGGATAAAATAATCTAGAAGGGTTATACTCCAATATTTATTATACATATAACATGGTGGTGCTTTTTTTACTTTTCACCATCATATGCAAAATAATAAAATATCTTGATATTCTGGTTCAGACTTACAAGCGTAAAAAAAAAAAAAAAAAAATCATAAGTTGTGGAGTGAAATTTCTTCCAACTGGTTTGTTCTTGGAACAATGTTTCGCCTGTTTTTTGGGTCAATATGTTGAGAGTATCAGCGCTGTTTCATCCTGCTTTTAGCAAGCTTAAATCACATAGTCAATCTGTGGGTTTATAATAGAGATAGAGAATTCTGCACAGAATTGAAATGCTTCTCAGTGGATCGGGCAGCTCTGTGTAATAATGTTTGCGTGATCGAGATCTGCTTTGGCCGCGATCGCTGTTTTTTGGGCCGAGCTGATAATGCTCTGCGCTGCTCAGATCAAACAAGTTTTGTTCCGCTTTTTGAGCGTTTGCCATTAATGTTTCTCATACGCAACGCAAATAAAACTAACTTTCTGTCAGTGGCTAGTAGGTTTTACACGTAGCATATAAGAGATCGTATTAGTGCCCCTGCTGTTGGCTGTTCAAATTGCTTTATTAGACTTTTTTTTTTTTTTTGTGCCGACGGCCCTCGGTTGGACGGCCGTTCTGGACTTTTCCAGAACGCACAGATTGTCAGTCCGTCCCTGAAGTCAAGATCACTGATGAGTTCAACAGTCATTTTAATCTCATCAAATCTGGTGAACAACGGCTGTGCACGATTATGATCTATTTTAATGTCATGAAAATTATTTGTGTTATAAAACACTAGTTTGGTCATAAAACAATGTAAATCTGGTGAGCATCAGCATGTTCTTCATCATGAAGAATGAATGAGGAATCAAGAATAAACACCAACCTCTTTGTTCTTCAGTATCATGATGTTTCATTCTGCAGGTTCTAGATCACTGGCGTTCTCTCCATCCTCTCCTTCCAGATGCTTTCTGGCAGTTCTGCTAAAAACAAACAAGTTTAATTTCTTACAAACATGATGAGAGAGGAATAATCAATATTTCAGACTCTGAACTAAGTACTAAGTACTAAGCGTGACCTTTTCAACATAATTGCGTATTACGTGACGTCACGAACGTGCATCACAGAACAGAGCAAGGCGAGCATTTGTGCTTATAAAACTTAAACTTTTTTATTTTATTTTTTAAATGACTGATCGTTTCGCTAGATAAGACCCTTATTCATCGTCTGGTATCATTTAAAGTCATTTGAAGCTGCACTGAAACTGTCATTTGGACCTTGAACCGTTTGGGGCCCATTGAAGTCCATAATATGGGGAAAAATCCTGGAATGTTTTCATCAAAAACCTTAATTTCTTTTCGACTGATGAAAGAAAGACATGGACATCTTGGATGACATGGGGGTGAGTAAATTATCAGCAAAAGTTTCTTTAAAAGTGAACTAATCCTTTAAGCATACAGTTTAACATGTCGTACAGATGCATGTGTTGTTTACTCTGATGTGGTATTCCCTTTGTGTACTTATTAACCTTTATTTAACCAGGAAAATCACTGAAGAACAAGCTCTTATTTTCACCAACAGCTTGACAGGAGAGTTAAAATCTCCTGAAAGACATTCAAACATACATTACAAAACACACACATACACATTCATTTAAAACATTTACAAGCTGTGATAAAAACACTCACTAGTAGTTTTATTAAATGCAGAGATTGAAATAAATGATTGAAATTTCAATGACTTTTGTAGCACATTCTTATATTTAATGGTTATATCCTTATCAGTAAATGTTAGAAAGTCATGTGTGTATTTCCATTTTCCTTAAATTCTTGTCCCAAGAGCGAGTGAGTCTCTGTTCAACTTTACAGAGCGAGCTCCAGGACCTCAAGTTGATGAAGAGCAATAATTCTGACTAAAATATACATTTGTTTATTCTACATTAATCTACATTGTTCATAGAAGATTAACATGAAGGATTTAAAACCTACATTAAACGTCTATGAAAACAGAAACTGTAACTAATGTGTCATATAAACAGAGAGGAGTTCTAAAACATTATCAATAATTCTAATAACATGCCAGATGAGATGGACTTGGTAATTGCGATGATGTATTCGTTGTTTTGTTTACTTTTCTGACAATGTATATATATTTATTTTTTCCAGTGAATATCCCAGCATATTCCATTCTCTTTACTCTTAAAGGGGTCATATAATGCCATTTTTGTACAAGCTAATATGATTCTTAGTCTGCCTCTCATATGTGCTGCGCTTGGTGACTGCGCATGCGTCGTGACTGAGTGCGTTGTTGTGTTTGGAGCTCCGTCGAATTAATTCAGAAACCTTGATTTTCTTCTTTACACTCTTTTACAAACTCTTTTATAGCGTGTGAACATATCTGGAATACTATTCTCTTTAAAAAAACTATCGGATTGCTTTGATATCGCTACTTATATCCAACCTTTCGAACTTCCGCTACTAGCCTTAGCCCGCTAGCATTGCATGCGTGGTCGCGCCTATCGATCGTCTTATTTACACCCATATCACTGAAAGCTATAATTCGCCATTATAGCACATCTGCTATAATGGCGAATATAACGGATGTGTGTCTAACGTTACCTTTGAGTGCAGGTGAGGACACCTTCGAGCTGTATTCTGTGCAGTTAGAGCTGGAATCCGTGGAGAAGCAGATCCGCGACCTACTAGAGAGACAGGCCGAACTGCGAGATCGGCAATCCGCGCTTGAAACATCACGCGCCGATGCTCACAAGTCAGTGGTTAGTAACCTTTTGACTCCGACCTCGTCTACTCCATATGTTTCTCTGCCCAGGACACGATCATCCCTGGTTTCATTCACTCCGGCACCGACACAACACCATGGACCCTGGGTGATTCCACAGTGGAAGACGCGGGCCAGGACCAGAGCAAGGACCTCTCCGCCCCTCCCGGCCTTCGAGATCTCCACCCGGAACCGCTTCTCCCCTCTACGCCAGACGGAACGCGACGCTGTGATCATCGGCAGTTCCATCGTCCGGCATGTCCACGCTACCATAGGTAAAGGTAAGGTGCTGTCGTGCTGCACACGGGAACGAACGACATCAGGCTGCGGCAGTCGGAGGTTCTGAAGAAGGACTACAGGAGCCTGATCGAGACGGTACGCAGCACATCTCCTGAAACAATGACTACGTTTACAAGCTGTTAAAATTCGGGTTATGGTCGGGTTAAGATCACTATTTGGGTTTCTGAAACATTCAGAATAACCCGTTTACATGCGTGAGCAGAGAGAGTTACTCCTGTATACATGGAATTTGTAATCAATTGGCAATATCCCGATGTAAACGGCGACGCACGGTTAGCGTCTGGACGTAAGGACAATGTTAAGACGCAATGTGCGTCATTTCCGATTCTTCTTCCTGTATCCAAAGGCAGCAACAACAGCAGCAGCACGCGGATAATGAATAGTTCGGGGCAGATAGCGATCGCCTTTGTTTGCGATTTCCTCCTCGCTCCAAAAGTCTGGTGCTGTGCTGCGTCTCGCCATGTTTACCTCTACTTCTTGTTTACTTCCGGTATACTGCACGCGGGTTTCTGTATGCGCCGTCTCTACTCAAAAGACCAAGATTCCTTGCGAATAGAACATGCGCAGAACACAAATCAATGTTCCTTTTGATGGGGATATGCCGATACACGTTTACATGACCAAATATTCGGGTTAGAAAAGGGGTACCCCAGGGATAATATCCGGGTTTTTAAAAACCGGGATATGAGCATATCCGGGTTTTTGCCGGTGTTTACATGGCCGTGCGCGACCGGGTTATTGCTAATATCCCGGTTTTGAACGGGTTACTGGCTGCATGTAAACGTAGTCATTGATCATCGTGTCTGGACCGCTTCCCACGTACCGACTAGGACATGAAAGGTTCAGTAGATGATTTGCTCTAAATGAATTGTTAATGTCATGGTGTAATGAACAGAGACTGCTCTTTGTAAATAATTGGAATCTTTTCTGGGAGCGACCTAGGCTCTTCCGTGCTGATGGCCTTCACCTCAGCAGAGTCGGAGCGGCTCTTCTGTCGGACAATATCTCCAAGACGCTACACACCATATGACTAGTAAGTCAAAGTCCAAA
Source organism: Leuciscus leuciscus (assembly GCF_965113295.1). NCBI lineage: Eukaryota > Metazoa > Chordata > Actinopteri > Cypriniformes > Leuciscidae > Leuciscus > Leuciscus leuciscus. Next base: position 19,912,700 of record NC_138725.1, on the reverse strand, counting down.
TCACACTCTTTGATATAAAACTTAATTGATATAAGTACCAATGTAGAACATTATATTGAAACTGTGTCTATTCCTCGTTTAGTGAGATCAAACATTAAATCTACTGCAGGATCTAGGAAAAATCTAATTGTGATTAAACCAGAAAATCTCAATATTAGTGAACAAAAACAATTTATAAAGCTAGGTCTTGTAAACATTAGATCACTCACACCTAAGGCGGTTATTGTGAATGAAATGGTCACAGATAATAGTTTCGATGTACTTTGCCTTACTGAAACCTGGCTTAAACCAAATGATTATTTCGGTCTTAATGAGTCTACTCCTCCTGGATACTGTTATAAGCATGAGCCCCATCTGATTGGTCGTGGCGGCGGTGTTGCAACAATCTACACAGATATTCTTAATGTTACTCAGAAAACAGGTCACAGGTTTAATTCGTTTGAAGTACTTGTGCTAAATGTTACGCTCTCAGATGTAAGAAAGAAATCCCTATTATCTCTAGCCTTGGCTACTGTATATAGACCGCCAGGGCCTTACGCTGATTTCCTAAAAGAGTTTGCAGACTTTCTCTCAGATCTATTGGTCAATGTCGATAAAGCATTAATTGTTGGAGATTTTAACACACACGTAGATAACACAAATGATGCGTTAGGGGCTGCGTTTACAGATTTATTAAACTCCTTTGGGGTCAAGTAAAACGTAACTCATCGTCTTAATCATACGCTAGATTTAATTATATCACATGGAACCAATCCAACCGATATTGATATTATTCATTCGATTCACATGACGTCACTGTAGCTTTGCGCCGCCATCTTTGCGACCGCCGGTCTCAGTAATGCCTGCAATATGTTGTGCAGTTGGCTGCAACAACAGCCTAAAGAGGAACCCTGAACTGGTATTTTATTCTATACCAAAAGAAGAGAGAATCATTTATTTAAAAGACTTGAAGTCTCATGTTGGTTTGTGGTTAATTATATTTCCATTATACTCTCAGTGGCCAACATTATACAGACAGATATCGACAGATAATGTTTTGTCTTCATTTTATTGTTGGATCTGTTTAAATGCACTTTATCATGGTAAGTTAGTAAGATTTGGGGTTGTTTTGAATATAACTGTTTGTCTGTCTGTTAGTTAATACCTACCTAAATCTAAGAAATATTTTTCTGAAGTTCATAAAGATATTGTCTTCGTCACATGCGCTTTAGATGTTATTTTGTGTAAGTAACGTTAGCTCTGCAGACGATGCATAATATCATCCTTGAAATGCATATTAAAGGACTAGTTCTTCCAAAAATGATAATTCTGCCGTCATTTACTCACCTTCATGTGCAAACCCTTAAGTTTACTTTCCGTGGAAGACAAAGGGACATTTTTGAATATGTAGCCTAATGGAGACTCTTCTTGTCGATGTAATGAAAGTGAATGAGTAACGTTAGCCTACTGGGGGCTGTCACGCAAAAAAATAATAATAATAAAAGACAAAAAAACATCACAAAAGTATCATAAAAGTGATCTAATACGACTCGTCCGTTATATTAATATAGTTATTTATTCATATGATAGCTTTATGTGACGAACAAACTGCAATTTAAGTCGTTATATTATAATCACTGATGACCTTACCTCTTGATAGCTTTTAATCGCAGCCGAATCGTGAGTGAATCATTCAAAAAGATTCGACTCGAAAGATTCTTTCATTTCGATATTTGTGTGTATTAAACCTTCTCTCTGTAATTGAACATCTGTTCTTTCGGACAGATATGGCAGTATTTGATCATATTCGGCTGATGTCTCTGGCTGTGCTGATGGACGGATTAGATATATTCATTCATGCTGAACAGCTGCAGATTCATAGATTCATTCATGACATCGCCTCGACTCTCATGAACGCGCGCCATGAAGCTCTATGACTTAAGTATTTCTATATCATGAAAGGCCAATTGGGGCAAGTCTGGGGCAGATAATAATGGACTAAAGAAAACTGGGGGTAACAAATAAGGATCGGAGCCTAAAATATAATTTTTCTCCAGGTATCTCTGTCTCTCTCTCTCATTCAAATGGGCAGTTTGGGCGGCCATACCGGGCGAGTCGGTCGCAAATATGGCGGCGTTCTATTTGTTGTGACGTCGGTGGCATCTATGAATACCGCAAAGTGATGAAGTCACTGACCATTACATGGTCACTTGCATACTACGTACTGCTGAAATTTGTCATGTTGCGCCACGTTATCGACCAGGCAGAACAATCCTTCCAACAACTATAGATAGATTCTCAAATAGCTTACCTGATCTATCTCAGCTGCTCAGTGAACCCAAACAAACAGATGAACTAGAGGAAATTATTAGCACTATGAGCACCATTTTCTCTAGTACATTAGACATCGTTGCACCAATTAGATTAAAAAAGGTTAGAGAGAAAACTAAAGCACCATGGGCCAGTTGTTCAAAGGTAAACTGATCGGATTTTGGTTATCGGATTGGATCAAATCTTGAAAATGGGTTGTTCAAAAGGGAAAGAAGGAATCTGAAATCAGATTAGATCACGGAATCCAATCCTAGTTTTAATCTGGATCAAACCTTCAGTTTGTGTTGTTCAAAACTTGTCAGTAGGATTTGGATAACTTTGATCCAAAAAAACAGGATTATCCTGATCCCAACAGGGGGTAGGATTTCAAGGTGGATTCCAGGAAGAAAATGTAGTAAAACCTAAAAATTGGTCAAAAATACAACATTTGTATCATGTAATATACACACTCATATTTTTATTTTGCTTTTGATTAGCTTAACTGTTAAAGTAATACATTAGAAGTAGACATCGGGCTACATATTAAGCCTTTAGGTAGCCTACTGTAAAGTAAAAAAGAGATTTTGGCACCATTAAATAATACCCAAACAGCTGTAAAAATCAAACAAAAATATTATATTTAATTCAAAGTGTTTTATCACTGTTTCTAAACTACATTGGCACAATCATAAGAGATGAACCAGTCAAAAGATCTTTGCAAGCTAACACAAAGTTGTTTTGGTGAACGCTATACAAAACTTTTCTGAGAGAACGCAAAAGCATTGAAATATTTTTTAGGGATGCACGATATTGCATTTTGGCCGATATTCGATATGCCGATATTTTCAAACTTATTTTGTCCGATACCGATACCGATATATATACATTTTCGCCCTGATATATTTACACTTTAATTTTACTGAAGAGAAATCCAAATCTCTCTCCTGTAGCCTACTACCTTTACCATATTACACTCATGTGTTGTAGATAAGGCAATACACAAGACAAACAAAACAATGTAATGTAAAAAAATTATACCATAAATGTATAATTTTACAAATGTAGACAGACATTCACCCCTGAAAAATAAGTAAATTATTTCACTTGGAGAATAAATGATATGCCAGTGCCACATTTTATTTTTAAGTTCAGACTTCAAACTTCAGTCCTTAGGAGTAAAATAAATAAAAATAAATGTTCAAATAAAAAATATAGGCTACATCTTCTACTTGAACAGGTCTACCAAATGCTTCCCTGTTTTCGGTGCTGATGCATTGGTGACGCGTTCATGTAACATGTAAGGGTGGCACTGCCAATAAAGCAACTAAAAGCTGTCACAAAGAACCGCAAAAGTAATGATTATGAATATGTAAAATATAGCAAGGAGACATTTTAATTGTTTATTAATAAACAAGTGTTTTCTGTGTCAGCTGCAAAGATGAAGTTGACTGACTCACGATCTTCGCAGTAGTGAACGCGCCAGAGAGAAATGCACATTTCGGATTAGGCTACATAGTTTTCTTTCGTTTTGAATTGTTCTGTTTAAAAATATGATTTCAAGCGTTCTGTTAATAATAGATATATTTCTCAGGTCTGTAAGGCAAGTAGGCTATGCTGAGTTTCGTTTCATTTATCAATCGCAGGCGCCTCCGTGTCGTGATATCTATTATTTATTATCTGCTTTACTTATTATTTAATTAAATCCAGGCAATTGGTTGATAAAACATTGATTAAAATTAAGATACAATTAATACAAAACGAAATTCACTTAGAAAGGCTTTGTGCTTTCTGTTTGAGGTCTCTGGGGAAGTTTTAAAGCATTCTCTTTTAGTGCCGCTTTCAGAGCGCTCATGTCCGTAATCGAGAACTTTCACTGTTTTTCCTCATAAATGCGAACACGAAAAATAAAAAAAATAAAAAAAATTATGCTCTGTGGAGAGCATAGTAGCTTGAAGTTTACATTAGTAAGCTACAGGACATCGTCTTTCAAAACATGACCTGCACGAAAAAAAAAAAAATGACTGCGTCATTGTACCCAGCACTTCTGAAAATGCACTTGCGAATGCGTCTCTGTCCCCAGCACATTTCAAACCAAACTGATGCTCATGCTGGAAATGCCTCCACATGTTGGAAGTTTAAGTTGCTGGTGCTCATGCTACGTTCACGGTCGTCACGCACATAGGAAACATGCCACCCTATCGGCAAGGCTCATCGGCAGAAATATTCATATCGGCCATTGCCAATGATGGATGGATACCGATATTGTTAGGGTTGTTCCGATTCCGATACCAGTATCGGAAATGCCGCCGATACCAATCAAAATGCTGGCATCGGTATCGGCAAGTACTTGTACCCATGTACCGATCTGATACCATTTTCTTAAACAATACCTAGTTATGCACGCTAGCTTTGCTTAACGCGGCAAATCGGAGATCGATTCTTCTTCGCCGCTCTAAACAGTGGTTGCTTGTGGCAACACAGGAAGTTGTGCTGTTGCCACAAGCAACCACTGTTTAGAGCAGCGAAGAAGAAATGAAAACGCGAGCTAGCAGTGTCCGCTGTTTGGCAGTATCTCAGACTGGACCAACCAGCCTGTAAAACGGCGACATGTCTCATATGTCACAAAATCGAACAGTTTGATTTGAGTTGGGGGGGAAACATAAAAGAAGATAAAAAAAAAAACACTGGATGGATTTTTATCATTTTATGATGGTTGTGTACAGGCACTGCCAACACACATTTCAGTACAATTAACTTGTAAAAGTGCATACGAACCATTATATGACCCCTTTAAGTATAACACATAAATCTTTTAAAACTGTAGTTTTAAATCTTCGGGCTACTGGTTATAGTGCTAATTTAAAAATGTTAAATAAAAACATTGGTTTGCCAATTATATGTTTTCCTACACTTTGAAAAATCGGGTTAATCTTTGAAAGATGAACAAACCATGGTTTTGGTCATCACATTAAAAATAACATTAAACTCAGAATCAGAATCCTTTATTGTCACACCACTAACAACACATGTGCCGTAGTGAGTGAAATTCTTAAGAGCGTGCTCCAGACAGCGCAGAATACAATTAACATAGAAGACAATATACAATTACAGTTAACATATATGAGCAATATACAGATGACAATGTACAATATGCAGTATAGCTTAATATACATAGTAGCAGCTAACGTACTTTACAGTTTTAACAGTGCAGTATTATACACATTATGTACAATATACATAATATATAAGTTAGAATTACAAATATACAGATATACACAGTGCAGTATGATGCGCATTGTTGGTATTTCGGTGATATGGATTGTATTAATCAATGCAGTGCACTGTGTGCTGTGTAGTGCTGCTGCAATAAGTGCAGTGTGTGCTGCTGTGGAGTCCAGTGTTGAAATGAGGTGTTGAATGAAGTGCAATGTATGGCAGGGGATATATTGGCATGTGTAAGATGTATCAGTTCTGGCTGTTCATTAACCTGATAGCCTGAGGAAAGAAGCTGTCTCTCAGTCGGCTGGTGCGGGATCGAATGCTGCGGAAACGTCTGCCATATGGTAACAAAGAGAGCAGTCTGTGGGACGGGTGGCTAAAGTCACTGATAATCTTCCGGGCTTTCCTCATACACCGCCTGGTGTAGATGTCCTGGAATGAGGGAAGCTCACCTTCTACAATGTGGCTGGCAGTTCGCACGACCCTCTGCAGAGCTTTGCGGTTGCTGGCAGTGCTGTTTCCAAACCAGGCAGTGATGCCGCCAGTCAGAATGTTCTCCACGGTACAGGTGTAGAATGATTTGAGGATGTTGGAGGTCATTCCAAACTTCCTTAGGCGCCTGAGAAAGAAAAGGCGTTGATTGCCTTCTTAAGCACTACCTCTGTGTGAGCAGACCATGTAAGATCCTCAGTGATGTGGACGCCGAGGAACTTAAAGCTGTTGACCCGCTCCACAGGTGTCCCCTCGATGGTAATGGGGGTGTGTTCTCTGCTCTGTCTCCTGAAATCCACCAGCAGCTCCTTGGTCTTGTCGATGTTAAAGGGGACATATCATGCTAAATCCACTTTTTTAGCCCTTAAATGCATTTTGTTGTATATTTGGAGAGTTTAGAAGTACAGAAAATTTGAAATTATTCTCTTCAGGTGCTTCGTTGATATCTTTATATTCTGTTTTGGTCATATTTTTCAACCTGTTCCGATTTTTCTGTTTTCTATGACGTTTTTTTAACCAATTCGTCACAGTATTTGCAGCGGAACTGCCAAATAAGGACATTGACTTCCGGCCCAACACTTCGAGCAATCCGCCATTTTTATTTCTCGCTGCAATTTTGTAGTCCAAGCTAAAGGATGCAGAAGTTACGAGAGGGTTAAAATGTTCGGTTGTTGGATGTAGTAACCCACACGCTTCATTACACCTTCTAATGTAACTGTTAGATGAACTGCCGTGCTTTTGACAGAGCGCATGTTTAACTGAAAGAATGAGCAGAGAGAGAGACCCGGTCGCGCGCGCACTCTCTCTCTCTTCGGAGCCAGGCGAAAGTGTAAACAAGACTTCACCGTCTCCAAACTAGACGCTGTCTTGCTCTCTCTCCCTCGCACATATTAATCAAAATAAATCGACACGGTGGTAAAAGGTTGGAAGACCAAAGTTTCATGTGTCGGGGTGGTAGTGGCGCAATGGATAAGACACATGCCTTTGGTGTGAGAGACCCGGGTTCGAATCCACTGTGAGACACCAATGTGTCCCTGAGCAAGACACTTAACCCCTAGTTGCTCCAGAGGCGTGCGACCTCTGACATATATATAGCAATTGTAAGTCGCTTTGGATAAAAAGCGTCAGCTAAATGAATAAATGTAAAATGTAAATGTAATGTGTAAATGCAGTACCACACCATTGCGATACATCCATATGAAGACGTTGTTCAGGTTCGTCGTCTTCATTTTCATCTCGCTCCGGCTCCGACTCTGGCTCGAACATGTAAGGCTGGCTGGACAAGTCTTCCGTTGTTGACATTTTGTTAATAACGTGTGAATAAAAAGTTTCTGTGCCGCTAGATAATCGTATATCTGCTATCAAACTACAAAAATGGCCGAACGGGGTGGAGTTGAACCGAGTGTCACCTATGCAACCTGGAGAGGGGGCGGGGTATGAAGTGTCTCAATTGTATTTAAAGAGACCGCACCAAAACGAGTTGCTCTCAGACGCACATCAGAAAAGGGGCCTGTGGAGCTATAATAATGAGGAATTCAGACCCAAGCATTGCAGTTCCGCTTTATATAGACTACAAATGTATGATTTATATGTAAAAATTAACGATTTAAAAGCATGATATGTCTCCTTTAAGAGAGAGGTGGTTCTCCTGACACCATTTTATCAGTGTGTGCACCTCCGCTCTGTAGGCCGTCTCATCATTGTCAGTGATCAGGCCTACCACTGTGGTGTCATCAGCGAATTTGACGATGACGTTGGAGCTGTGTGTAGCAGCACAATCGTGTGTGTACAGGAGTGGGCTGAGAACGCACTCCTGTACTCCCTGTACACACAAACTGGATAATATTTAAAAAATTGAAGAGTGGAAAAAAGTGTGAAGGACTTTAAAGGCCTTGATTAGTGCTTAAATTTTACTCTTAAAAGTCAAATTTGGTGAGTAACTTGTTTTTTGCATTGATCTGAACTGATAAATTGTCCTGTGCTCACCACACACCGGCTATAGGTGGAGAGGAGAGATTTGGCAGATGAGACTTTGTTGCTCAGCACATGAAAATAAACTACTTACTGCGATTTCTTGATCCTCATGTGTAGCTTCAGGACACTTTTAAAAGAGAAATTCTTTCCACACTGATCAGATGTGTGCGGCTTCTCTCTGCTGTGGATCCTCTCATGTGTTTTCAGATTTGCTGATCGACTGAATCTCTTGTCACAGTGTGAACACTTGTAAGGTTTCTCTCCAGTGTGGATAATCTCATGTGTTTTCAGATGTGATGATCGACTGAATCTCTTGTCACAGTGTGAACACTTGTAAGGTTTTTCTCCAGTGTGAATTATCTGGTGCAGTTTTAAACAGTTCGCCGTAGTAAAAGTCTTCTCACACTCAAAGCACATGTACTCTCTCACACCAGTATGGATTTTCTCATGTCTATGTAAATATTGCAGCTGTGAAAAACTCTTTCCACACACAGAACATGAATGCGGCTTCTCCTTCGTATGAACTCTCAGGTGTGTCTTCAGGTGTGATGCACAGATAAATGTTTTGCCACATTGATCACATGTGAACGGCTTCTCTCCGGTGTGAATCCTCATGTGTTCTTTAAGGTTTGAAGATCGACTGAAATCTTTCCCACATTTATCACACGTAAACGGCTTCTCTCCAGTGTGGATCCTCATGTGTAGCTTCAGGTTACTTTCAAAAGCAAAACTTCCTCCACACTGATCACACGTGTGCGGCTTATCTCCAGTGTGGATCCTCTCATGTGTTTTCAGATGTGATGAGTGACTGAATCTCTTGTCACAGTGTGAACACTTGTAAGGTTTTTCTCCAGTGTGGATCCTCTCATGTGTTTTCAGACTTGCTGACTGACTAAATCTTTTGTCACAGTGTGAACACTTGTAAGGTTTTTCTCCAGTGTGGATCCTCTCATGGTTTTTCAGACTTATTAAATGACTGAATCTCTTGTCACAGTGTGCACACTTGTAAGGTTTTTCTCCAGTGTGAATTCTCTGGTGCTGTTTTAAAGATTGCGCTGTAATAAAAGTCTTCTCACACTCAAAGCACATGTACTCTTTTACACCAGTGTGAATTTTCTCATGTGCATGTAAAGAGTCCAGCCGTGAAAAACTCTTTCCACACACAGAACATGAATGCGGCTTCTCCTTCGTATGAACTGCCAGGTGTGTCTTCAGGTTCGATGCCCAGATAAATGTTTTGCCGCATTGATCACATGTGTATGGCTTCTCTCCAGTGTGGGTCCTCATGTGTTCTTTAACCCTCTGGGGACCAAGCTGTTTTTGGGGCCCTTGAGATGTTCTGACATGCTCTGACATTTGTGCTTTTTTCAGTTATTTATAAACATGTTAATGGCAAAGGTGTAAATTCACTCTATATAGCACAAACAGGCCTACCATAATATGCGAGCAACATGTATGTAGATGTTTGTATTTTTAAGAGAATAATGTTTATGCGTGGTTATTTAAAAAAATAAAAATGAAAGTTGCTGAAATAAGACCACAAAACTCATACAAAATATGTGCCCACAAGACTTTTGACTAATGGATGTTGTCCCTTTCAGTTCTAGCTTCAAAATTATGTGAAAATAGTCTTGCTTTATCGTTCACAAAAAAAAAATACATTGATTTAAATGGTGTAAAACAGGTTTTGCTTGGAAAGCCAATATGCGAGGGGGAGGAGTAGTTTACACCTTAGTCCCACCCACTCTGCATAATGACTCTGCATAATTAGCCATTCATTCAGGTGTGACACTGACTGAGCCACAATGCAAAGACAAAATATATATTTTGAAGAAGACTTATATTGACCATTTAAGATTTTGCTTACATCTATCTTGTAAATATGTTTTGCTATTTTATTAAAAAGGTTACAATTACAACAATAATTACAATTTCAGCAATATTTCTGCAAAAAAGTACTCTTTCTTTGTAAAAAAAAAAAAAAAAAGATTATAGGCCTACATTTTATCATATGTATTCATTAGTTTGAATATAGCCAACATTGGAACATCTTAGTCTATGACTTTATTTTTGACAAAATAGTATTTTATATATATTCAGAAAAGCTTATTTGATGTGACAGTATATTCTACAGTAAAAACTGTACCCAAATCTAGTCAACAAAATGTTGTCTTTCATACTTCGCCTGACTGTAACGCAGTAACTGTAACTGTAAAAGCAGTTTATTCTTTCACACACAGACGCGCGATTCATATTTAGGCTAAACACTCTTTACAAATAGACGCGCGATTCATATTATAGAAACGCGATTCATCTTTTTGTTTACATAAGCCTACAACGTTATTCCATAACGTTATTCCACATTAACACTTGAGAAAGGATAACTTAGCCTACCTCACTCCTCAGCGGGATCTGTTCCTCATATCAGCACGGAAAATTTTCTCCATAAGGTAGGCTATATTATGCCTCTTTGTTTACAGCTGATGTGGGGGCGTTTCACAGACTGAAATGGTTCTCAGAATTTGCGTTTGAATAGCACGCGCTCTCCGGGGAGTGGTCACATTACTTTTGAATGGCTCGTAATGAGCTCGACTGGAGTCGCTCTCTTTTTATACAGATTACAGAAGCTGATAATATTTGTTTTTTATATAAATTACTTCATTTAAAAGCTGCGATCTCAAGCTTTATGCCCGTGGGTCTGTTTGCCTGTTTGACTGAATTTTCGCGGAGTTATAGATAATTTTCGAACGCGTTTCAAATGGGAGTTTACTGACAGAGAGAAGGCAGAAATAGCATCATGTTAGTTTTTCTTTATTTGTCAAAAAGCAAAACACTTTATTTGTATTGTGAGTATACAGAAAAAAAATAGAAACTGAACAGGATCGATTGATGTATTACACGAAAATGAAAGATCAAAATTAACAGAGCATTTTGTGTTTATTTTTCATTGCTAAAAAAAAAAAACGAGCAAAACGCGCGGGCGCGTTTTTGGTCCCCAGAGGGTTAAGGTATGAAGATCGACTGAAATCTTTCCCACATTTATCACACTTAAACGGCTTCTCTCCAGTGTGGATCCTCATGTGTCGCTTCAGGGCACTTTTAAAAGCAAAACTCTTTCCACACTGATCACACGTGTGCGGCTTATCTCCAGTGTGGATCCTCATGTGACTTTCAAGGTTTGTTGATTGTGTGAAACTCTTTCCACAATGAGTGAAGGTGAAAGATTTCTTAGCTGCTCTTTTCTTTAAAAATGTATTTTTAGTCCTTGAGCGACTCAAATGTTTTTCTCCAGGTTTGACATGATGTTCCTCCTTCACTTCACTCAGTTCTTCACTCTCCTTGCTCTCTTTCATCAGGTCTGACATGAAAGAAAAATGTATTAAATTAAATTTTCAGTACATCAAAATAATTCAATGAGAGAAATATAAAGTCAAAGGACATGAAAGTGAGACCTAAAGTAATAGTAGAAAGTAGACAACAGTTATAAAATATTATGATAATTTGATGCCTTTTTATGAATTGATTATTTGCTCTTTTACCTTTCGGTAACCCTTCTTTTTACAGTCCCCTAATTACTAGGTATTTACCGGGTAAATATATGGTAAGTTATAGTTGGTTATTGGTAATTACCACAGGTAACAAGTATGTAAATGCAGAGAAACTACAAACTAATTACTAAGCATTTACCTGGTAAGCATATGGTAAATTATAGTATTTTAGTGTGTAATTACTTAAGGTGATTAGTACAGTATGCAATTACAGAGAAACTACCAGGGAAAAAAACACCACTGTTAAATATCAACTCAACAAAGTACTGTGTACTTGTTTCCTGTTCAGGTTGGTAATAACTCAGATTTAATTGTGTACTTCCTCAGAATGTAGGCAGCCAATTTTTAGGAACACCTCCAGTATTACCCATAAATTCAAGTTAGGTTTGTAGATATCCTAGGGTTATGTTGGTAACAGTCCATGTTTATTTATTACTATCTTGAAATTAAGACGGTAGTTTCCAATAAATTATACACTCACCTAAAGGATTATTAGGAACACCTGTTCAATTTCTCATTAATGCAATTATCTAATCAACCAATCACATGGCAGTTGCTTCAATGCATTTAGGGGTGTGGTCCTGGTCAAGACAATCTCCTGAACTCCAAACTGAATGTCAGAATGGGAAAGAAAGGTGATTTAAGCAATTTTGAGCGTGGCATGGTTGTTGGTGCCAGACGGGCCAGTCTGAGTATTTCACAATCTGCTCAGTTACTGGGATTTTCACGCACAACCATTTCTAGGGTTTACAAAGAATGGTGTGAAAAGGGAAAAACATCCAGTATGCGGCAGTCCTGTGGGCGAAAATGCCTTGTTGATGCTAGAGGTCAGAGGAGAATGGGCCGACTGATTCAAGCTGATAGAAGAGCAACTTTAACTGAAATAACCACTCGTTACAACCGAGGTATGCAGCAAAGCATTTGTGAAGCCACAACCTTGAGGCGGATGGGCTACAACAGCAGAAGACCCCACCGGGTACCACTCATCTCCACTACAAATAGGAAAAAGAGGCTACAATTTGCACGAGCTCACCAAAATTGGACAGTTGAAGACTGGAAAAATGTTGCCTGGTCTGATGAGTCTCGATTTCTGTTGAGACATTCAGATGGTAGAGTCAGAATTTGGCGTAAACAGAATGAGAACATGGATCCATCATGCCTTGTTACCACTGTGCAGGCTGGTGGTGGTGGTGTAATGGTGTGGGGGATGTTTTCTTGGCACACTTTAGGCCCCTTAGTGCCAATTGGGCATCGTTTAAATGCCACAGCCTACCTGAGCATTGTTTCTGACCATGTCCATCCCTTTATGACCACCATGTACCCATCCTCTGATGGCTACTTCCAGCAGGATAATGCACCATGTCACAAAGCTTGAATCATTTCAAATTGGTTTCTTGAACATAACAATGAGTTCACTGTACTAAAATGGCCCCCACAGTCACCAGATCTCAACCCAATAGAGCATCTTTGGGATGTAGTGGAACGGGAGCTTCGTGCCCTGGATGTGCATCCCACAAATCTCCATCAACTGCAAGATGCTATCCTATCAATATGGGCCAACATTTCTAAAGAATGCTTTCAACACCTTGTTGAATCAATGCCACGTAGAATTAAGGCAGTTCTGAAGGCGAAAGGGGGTCAAACACAGTATTAGTATGGTGTTCCTAATAATCCTTTAGGTGAGTGTACTTGTCTTACATAGTTGTTGTTCATTGCTACACCCATTTATAGAGGGTTTATCAAATAATTTACCATATACTTACCTGGTAACTACCTGGAAGAATTAAAATTGTATACTTTTTAGTGTGTCTGACGGAGTTGACACAAATCCAGTTCTGAAGGGAAACATGTTTATTTGTTAAAAATGTGTTTTTATTTAGAACCTGTTCCTTTACATGGTTAAATAGCTAAGACCTCTCTCTGCAGAAACATATAACTCTAATTGATATAGTGTGTATTTTTAAAAAAAGTTTTTTTAAACGCGTTTTGTCCTGACTCTCAAGAATCAGTGATATATATATATATATATATATATCCTTTTTTAATGATTACTTTATTCTTATTAAAAATACAATAACCAAGTGTATGCATGCTATCATAATCATTTCTGTATTCATTGAGTGGATCAAATATATATATATATATATATATATATATATATATATATATATATATATATATATATATATATATATATCCATGTACCCATATGGTTTCTGTGTTTAACCATTTTCTTTTAGGTGTATTCCAATGTGTGCCCTTGGGTCGTGTTCACATGCAAGGGTCCTTTTGATGATGATTCTCTTGGGATTCAGAGAGCGGCGAGAGAGACTCTGCACCCATGTGTTGCTCTATATATCTGTCTGAGTTGACTTGTATAAGTTTGAGGGTCAATTTCTACACCATTTCATCTGATTTTCATTAAGTGAACATCCTCATGTGTATTTCTCTAGGGAGTAAAGGGGGATATTATCGTTCCTGCTTTCTGAGGAGTGAAATGTTTTATCAGCTTGTTATGGTGGACTGCTCTTCTGATAATGAGCTCAGGCCTTCTTCAGCCTTGAAGAGAACTGTTGTTCGTCAGTGTTCTGTGTGTGCGTTTGATATTCGTTGCAGGTTTTGAACTCGTGATATACAACATTTAGACTCAAAGACGTCTTTCTCGTACCCTGGAAGGTCACCACAGACTTAAATATTGTAATTGGGCAACAACTATTCTGATTATTGACGATATACCCACTTATCTATCAAAAATGAATTATTGTTTAGACTTTATGTTCTCTTAGCCAATCAGAAGTAAACAATTGTGTAATCTATGTCCTTGAAAAAGGTATAATTGGTGTGAGATTTTGTGTAAGGTAGAGTTGGCTTACGACCTCCTCATGAGAGTTTGACACTGGCTCTACCAATTTAACTGCAAACTATTCTTCAGTAAATTTTTACTTATTTGATTGAACTTCACAAAATCCTGGTCTTCTTTCATCTTATCTGGTCTTGGGCCTTACAACTGAGAATGAGAGGCATTTTGTACTGCCATTATTACAATTCCTACAGAGTTGACATGCCATTCTCAATGGGTACTTTTTCTGGATGACCATCACTCTGTCCACATCAATCCACAGACATTATTCATGACCATAGGTGATAGTAGGAACGTAGTTTGACTGGTCAATTTCTTCACTCTTTTCGTTCCATCCTTCCCTCACTCGTGAACAAGACCCCAAGATACTTGAACTCCTCAACTTGAGGCAGGAATTCTCCACCAACCTGAAGTGGGCAAGCCACCCTTTTCCGACTGAGAACCATGGCCTCGGATTTGGAGGTGCTGATTCTCATCCCAGCCGCTTCACACTTGGCTGCAAACCGTCCCAGTGCATGCTGAAGGTCCTGGTCTGATGGGGCCAACACGACAACATCATCCACAAAGAGCAGAGATGAAATCGCGTGGTCCCCAAACCTGACACCCTCCGGCCCCTGGCTGCGCCTAGAAATTCTGTCCATAAAAATTATGAACAGAACCGGCGACAAAGGGCAGCCCTGCCGGAGTCCAACATGCACCGGAAAACAGTCTGACTTACTGCCGGCAATGTGAACCAAACTCCTGCTCCGGTCATACAGGGACTGGATAGCCCTTAGCAAAGGACCCCTGACCCCATACTCCCGGAGCACCCTCCACAAGATGCCGCGAGGGACACAGTCGAATGCCTTCTCCAAATCCACAAAGAACATGTGGATTGGGTTGGGCAAACTCCCATGAACCCTCCAGCACCCTGAAGATGTCATGAAGATGATTTGTGTTATAAAATATTAGTTTTGTCATGAAACAATGTAAATCTGGAGAGCATCAGCATGTTCTTCATCATGAAGAATGAATGATGAATCAAGAATAAACACCAACCTCTTTGTTCCTCAGTATCATGATGTTTCATTCTGCAGGTTCTGGATCAGTGGCGTTCTCTCTGTCCTCTCCTTCCAGATGCTTTCTGGCAGTTCTGCTAAAAACAAACAAGTTTCATTTCTTACAGACATGATACGAGAGGAATAATCAATATTTCAGACACTGAACTAAGTACTAAGACTAATCACATGTTGAAAATCTATTGACCTTGATCATGTAACTTAAGATTATCAGGTTTTGTCGAAGCCACAACAACACAACAAACAAACCTAACATAAAGTGCCTAGTGCTGAAACAAGCCAAGGTTTCCTGAACATGAAAATGCTTCATATTCAGAACACGTCGTACAGATGCATGTGCTGTTTACTCTGATGTGGTATTCCCTTTGTGTAACTTATTAACCTTTATTTAACCAAGCAAATCACTGAAGAACAAGCTCTTATTTTCACCAACAGCTTGACAGGAGAGTTAAAATCTACTGAAAGACATTCAAACATACATTACAAAACACACATACACATTCATTTAAAACATTTACAAGCTGTGATAAAAACACTCACTAGTAGTTTATTAAATGCAGAGATTGAAATAAATGATTGTAATTTCAATGACTTTTGTAGCACATTCTTATATTTAATGGTTATATCCTTATCAGTAAATGTTAGAAAGTCATGTGTGTATTTCCATTTTCCTTAAATGCTTGTCCCGAGAGCGAGTGAGTCTCTGTTCAACTTTACAAGGCGAGCTCCAGGACCTCAAGTTGATGAAGAGCAATAATTCTGACTAAAATATACATTTGTTTATTCTACATTAATCTACATTGTTCATAGAAGATTAACATGAAGGATTTAAAACCTACATTTAATGTCTATGAAAACAGAAACTATAACTAATGTGTCATATAAACAGAGATGAGTTCTAAAACATTATCAATAATTCTAATAACATGCCAGATGAGATGGACTTGGTAATTGCGATGATGTATTCATTGTTTTGTTTACTTTTCTGAAAATACATACATATAAAAACGTTGGTTTGCCAAGTATAAGTTTTCCTACACTTTGAAACGTTTAGTTTTACAAATGGGGACAATCTTTGAAGCATGAACAAATCATGGTTTTGGTCATCACATTAAAAATAACATTAAAACTGGATATATTTAAAAAAAATTGAAGAGCTGGAAAAAGTGTGGAGGACTTGAAAGTCCTTGATTAGTGCTTGAATTTTACTCTCAAAAGGATGTACGAACCCTGAAATCAATAATGTAAAAACATTTGTCTATTTCTGCCACAATACCATGGTTACACTGAGCATTACTACATTAAATCCACAGTGAATATTGGTGATTTGTGGACTTAAAAGCCTTAGAAACGTAAAACTTCACAAACTTGTTCGTTCAAGGCACAAAGTTTCTCCTGGTTTCCAAGTCAGTGCCCATGATTTACTCACTCTCAAGTCATCCTAGGTGTGTATGACATTCTTCTTTTAGACAAATACTATTGGAGTTATATAAAAAAAAAAAAATGTCCAGGCTCTTCCAAGCTTTATAATGGATTACAATGAATTTCCATTTACTTGCAGTCTAGAGCCCTGTATAGTGCTTTATTTCTGCTTTTACATGAGCGCCACCTACTGTCAGAGAGTTTTTTTTTTTTTTTTGACAAATTACAGATTCCTGTTGGTTGAACACGAGTTAATAGATATCAATCAATCAACAAAATGTCCTGTGCTCACCACACACCGGCTATAGGTGGAGAGGAGAGATTTGGCTATAGAGTGATGTGTGTCTAACTTACACAGAAGAGACTTTGTTGCTCAGCACATGAAAATAAACTACTTACTGTGATCTCAGACTGTGTTGATGTGGTTTCTCCACTGTATGGATCTTCATGTGTCGCTTCAGGTGAGTTTTAAAAGAGAAACTCTTCCCACACTGATCACACGTGGGCGGCTTCTCTCTGCTGTGGATCCTCTCGTGTGTTTTCAGATGTGATGAGTGACTGAATCTCTTGTCACAGTGTGAACACTTGTAAGGTTTTTCTCCAGTGTGGATCCTCTCATGTGTTTTCAGACTTGCTGACTGACTGAATCTCTTGTCACAGTGTGAACACTTGTAAGGTTTTTCTCCAGTGTGGATCCTCTCATGTGTTTTCAGACTTGTTAACTGACTGAATCTCTTGTCACAGTGTGAACACTTGTAAGGTTTTTCTCCAGTGTGAATTCTCTGGTGCTGTTTTAAACTGTTTGCTGTAGTAAAAGTCTTCTCACACTCAAAGCACATGTACTCTCTCACACCAGTATGAATTTTCTCATGTGCATGTAAATATGGCAGCTGTGAAAAACTCTTTCCACACACAGAGCATGAATGCGGCTTCTCCTTCGTATGAAGTGTCAGGTGTGTCTTCAGGTGTGATGCACAGATAAATGTTTTGCCGCATTGATCATATGAGAATGGCTTCTCTCCAGTGTGGATCCTCATGTGTCCTTTAAGGTGTGAAGATCGACTGAAATCTTTCCCACATTTATCACACTTAAACGGTTTCTCTCCAGTGTGGATCCTCATGTGTCGCTTCAGGTCACTTTTAAAAGCAAAACTCTTTCCACACTGATCACATGTGTGCGGCTTCTCTCCAGTGTGGATCATCTCATGTGCTTTCAGATGTGATGATCGACTGAATCTCTTGTCACAGTGTGAACACTTGTAAGGTTTTTCTCCAGTGTGAATTCTCTCGTGCCGTTTTAACTTGTCCGCTGTAGTAAAAGTCTTCTCACTCTCAAAGCACATGTACTCTCTCACACCAGTGTGAATTTTCTCATGTGCATGTAAAGTTTGATGACGTGAAAAACTCTTTCCACACACAGAACATGAATGCGGCTTCTCCTTCGTATGAACTGTCAAGTGTGTCTTCAGGTTTGATGCACAGATAAATGTTTTGCCGCATTGATCACATGTGAACAGCTTCTCTCCGGTGTGGATCCTCATGTGGCGCTCAAGACCATCTTTGCTTGTGAAACTCTTTCCACACTGAGTGCAGGTGAAAGATTTCTTGGCTCTTCTTTTCTTTAAAAATGTCTTTTTAGTCTTTGAGCGACTCGAAGGTTTTTCTCCAGGTTTGACATGATGTTCCTCCTCCACTTCACTCAGTTCTTCTTTCTCCTCCTTCACTTCACTCAGTTCTTCACTCTCCTCCTTCACTTCACTCAGTTCTTCTCTCTCCTCCTTCACTTCACTCAGTTCTTCTCTCTCCTCCTCCTCCACTTCACTCAGTTCTTCACTCTCTTCCTTCACTTCACTCAGTTCTTCACTCTCCTCCTTCACTTCACTCAGGTCTTCTCTCTCCTCCTTCACTTCACTCAGTTCTTCTCTCTCCTCCTTCACTTCACTAATTTCTTCACTCTCCTCCTTCACTTCACTCAGTTCTTCTCTCTCCTCCTTCACTTCACTCAGTTCTTCACTCTCCTCCTCCACTTCACTCAGTTCTTCTCTCTCCTCCTCCACTTCACTCAGTTCTTCTCTCTCCTCCTTCACTTCACTCAGTTCTTCACTCTCCTTCTTCACTTCACTCAGTTCTTCACTCTCCTCCTCCACTTCACTCAGTTCTTCACTCTCCTCCTTCACTTCACTCATTTCTTCACTCTCCTCCTTCACTTCACTCAGTTCTTCTCTCTCCTCCTTCACTTCACTCAGTTCTTCACTTTCCTCCTTCACTTCACTCAGTTCTTCACTCTCCTCCTTCACTTCTTCACTCTCCTCCTTCACTTCACTCAGTTCTTCACTCTCCTCCTTCACTTCACTCAGTTCTTCACTCTCCTCCTTCACTTCACTCAGTTCTTCACTCTTCTCCTTCACTTCCATCAGGACTGAAATGAAAGAAAAATGTATTAAATAAAATTGTCAGTACATCAAAATAATTAATTGAAAGAAATATAAATTGTGATGTCTAAAATCTAAAAGTGAAGAAGTGCTTGAATGTTTCTAACATGAATGTTCTTCAGCATCATGAATGAATGAAGAATAAACACCAACCTCTTTGTTCTTCAGGATCTTCAGTGTGTTTCATTCTGCAGGGTTCTGGATCACTCATGTTCTCACTGTCCTCTTTAATAAACTCAGTCTTTGCAGATTTCAGCTCTTCCTGATGCTCTGTTGCTCGTCTTCACTTGTAACTGATGGGAATTTACAGCATTTATTGGATAATTGATGTGGGAGGAGCTTCGCTGACCATGTGACTGATGTGGGAGGAGCTTCGTTGATGATGCATTTGGTGTGGGAGGAGCTTCACTGATCTGCCCAAAATCTAAAATATATCAGTTACTGAGTTTGTTTTTATACTAAATGACACTTCTATGCAACAAATAAATGGCACTTCGAAAATATTATGATAATTTGCCGAATGCATTTTTATAAATTGATTATATGTCCTTGAAACTTTCCTTGAATGAGGTAAATTTATCTTCCAATTATTATTTTTAAAACATTATCGAATCTGAATCCAGGGACAAATCCCATTGTTGCCATATTTTGACACCAACTTTGAGATTGTTATTTATTTTACTAAAAACGCACTAGACTTTTCCTTGCACTGACCTCCATTCATACGCGTGTGAAAGTGGGACACCAGAAACACAAGCTCAAGTGAATAACCCTGTGAGAAATAACAATTCATTCATTATTTGTATTGCTAATCCTAACATTTTTCTGTTTCTTCATTAAAATACAGGTATCTAGAAATAAGTAAAAGAATATAACTAATTTAAATTCTTCCAAATATTAATAATGGTAAGAAAAACAGTTAAAATCATCAACACAGAAATAAATGTACATATAGTAACCAACAAATCCCCTCAGTCTGCTGACACCAATGAAATGAGCTTTAAGTGTAATTTTACAGGAGATCTGAGGACATCAGCATAATAAATGAGGTGAAAACAGGAACTATTGTCATGAAATAAAGAGTGTTTTCAGCAGATCTGTTATATAAATTACAAAGGTTTAATTGGCATCTTTATTTCAAACGACCCGACCGACCGCGACCCGAATATCATTAAAAATATTTTTGGCTGACTCGTAACCGCGGGTGACCGCAGGCACCCGCTCATTTCGGATCAACCCGCGCATCACTGGTAAGGCATTTCGGAAATGTCAACAGGATGAGTGCATCAGCGCGCACGGAGCAACAAGCACACTTAACACAGGCGCACATGCACGTGTTTTGTTGTCATGGCTACATAAACATTTCCACACATAGGAAGACAGATGTTATGGTAATATTTTACATGTATTTTAATCACAAAAACGAACGTTTGCAACAAGTGAAATTATCAGGCACATTGGCTACCTACATAATAAGCTGTCTTAAATTTAAAATGTTCAATGCCTTATCGCGCTGATGTGACCGAACCCGAACATAATTTCGAAATA
This sequence comes from Leuciscus leuciscus, assembly GCF_965113295.1. Taxonomy (NCBI): domain Eukaryota; kingdom Metazoa; phylum Chordata; class Actinopteri; order Cypriniformes; family Leuciscidae; genus Leuciscus; species Leuciscus leuciscus. The sequence continues at coordinate 19,891,858 of NC_138725.1, read as the reverse complement.
TCTGTCCGAACCCAGCCCTACCCGTCGGGTACTCGCGAGACGCGAGTATCCATCCTCTACTATGGACGTCTGTGTTTTTTCTCCTCACGCACGCAGCAAAGAAGCTGCAGCTGTCATTTGACAGACACTACAGCGAGATGGCTGCATGTGCGAGCACAAGTGATGGCGCTGATCCACTTGTCCGTGCGACACTTCTGTCGTGCCGCTCTCCACTATATTCCTATGGGTGAAGTCAAGCGACTTTGTCGCGCCCGCAAAGCATTCCGGGAAGGCGGCGCTTCATTTGAAAAAATGCTGCGCGTCAAAAAGCTGGCCGTTGCCCATCTTTATGCAAATGAATTCCGTTGAACGCAACGCGGCTAGCCAATAGAAGTAGAGCATATGGAGACGGAGGGAAGTCTCTTGCAAGTCCTCTGTTCTAATACGCTACATTTTCCGCTCGGTCAAAACCACGCCCATAGCGGTAAACGCCCATCAACGTACCAATGTGGGGAGGCATCGCGACGGACAAGTGGATCAGTGCTCTGATACTGTGGCCGCCGGTCCACGACTGGTAGAAAAAGATGACGCGAGGAGTGAAATATGGAAGTACTTTCCATATCGTATAATCGCTGTTCATATTTTTATTCAAAGTTCAGAATCAAGATAAAGTTATTACCGGTAACTCTTATGTTTCTTATGATAACTGAGATAATGCTCTTAAATTTATACTTTTTTTTTTTACCTCAAATTGCTCCAATTCATTTTTGATATTTTGATATTTCAAATTTTATTCAAATGTTTAATATATCTGCTGTTCATGTTCATTTATTAGCGTGTTATTTGATTAGAATGTTGTCCCGGTTTTAAAATAAAGCACAGCAATGATATTTGAGGGTGTTTCTCCCTTTTCAGGAAAAGTATCGGAAAAGTATCGAAATCGCAATTCTTGACTTGGTATCGGTATCGAAACAACAATTTTGGTATCGTGACAACACTATTTCCTACTTAACTTCCTAAAGAACTGTAAAATACACTGACAAATCATGTAATCTGAAAAAAAAAATTCACTTTGAAATAAACACTTCACTTTATATTACTCTTTCAAAACTTTATTTCAAAACAATCCAGAAATTGAAATTGTAACCTTAGTCTGGGATCATAAAAGTGGTTTTATCAAATTAGTCATTAAAATAATAACATTTTATTAGGGGTGTAACGATACGCGTATTCGTATCGAACCGTTCGGTACGAGGCTTTCGGTTCGGTTTTCGGTACGCATTACGTACCGAACAGTTCGTTGGACCATTTTTTCTGCCGACCAAAATTTCGTTATTTCAAATGAAGGCGCGTCGCGGGTGGCAAGCGCGCTCATAGAGGCTGGCGCGACCACAACATCAACTGGCAAATGCAATGTAAGGAACGAAACTGAGCTACTCTTATTGTGTTTGTGTGGACCGTTTATCAGTTTTGACCTGTGAAGCGGGACTCGCGAGCCCTATGCGCGAGCCTGATCAAGCAACACCACACAGCGCTAAGAGATCCAGACCAGTAAAGAAAGCATTTGAATTTCAAATGCTTTTTGAATTCGCCACTGAAGTAATAACATCGCTGCAAGATCTAGTGAGAAACATGCACATTTCTCTGTTATTAACGGATCAAACAGCACTGACGTGGAAACCAGGAAGAAACATCGTGAACTGGCCAGTGTCCACAGATCAGCAACATTCACCGTGGAATGGATTTGCTGTAGTAACACTAACTGCAAGGTATGAAAGTTTGTCAGGAATAGTGGGCTATAATGCTTTCAAGTAACATTACGTCGGTTTTATTTTGACATTATGAATACAATTGCTGCCCTCAAATGTTAATCTGAACTAAAATAAACCTTTGTTTATAACTAGCCTGCTACTACAATATTACATTTCATTTTGTCCAAGGAGCTGTTTTGTTTTGTTTTATATGCTCATAAGAAGAGTCAAGTATAGCTCCATTATTGCTCAGTAAAAAAATCAACAACAAAAAAGCAAATCAAAAAAATAATAAAAAAAATCATACTTTATGATTATTTATGATTATTTCATTAAATAAAAAAAATAAATTTAATTCAAGGAAATTTCTCTGGCATTTATTTATTTTTGCTGTATGGAAAACGTACCGGACCAAACCGTACCGAACCGTGACACAAGTGTATGTATCGAACCGAACCGTGAATTTTGTGAACCGTTACACCCCTACATTTTATATGTGCAGAAACTGAAAATGATCAGATAAAGATCACCACAAAGCACTATTGTTCCCAGAGTAAAACACTATTCATATTTATTAGTATTGATTTAATGTCTCACGTGGCTCATTATAGGCTCAATGTAAAACATTTAGCAGTATATTTTCCTTTAAAAACATATATGGGTAGATGACAAATAAGGGTGAAACAGCATTTTTTAAAACAAAGTTCTAAATTGCTTAAGAATTGTATGAATTTGTAAAGTACAAATACTGTTGTTTTTGAAACTGTTAGAGGTTAGCAGATTTTTTTTCTCATTATGTAATTTATTAAGCTTTTCTCACAGCTCCAGGCAAAATATGTCCTGCGGTGTGACATGACATTACTATAAAATTCAAATATTGAAATATTATTAATTTCAAATACAAATCAGGTATGTTTTATGTTTAACAAGTATTCTTAAAGAATGATCATTAAAATTTTTTCACAGCTGTTTTTCGATTATATTCTTTGCTTGTGCCATCTTTTACCACTCACTCCAGTGGAAATATTGTTTAAAATGAGAAAAAATATTTGAAAATGTTTATAATTTTTTTATATAGTTATATTATGCAATGTTTTCAAATGCATATCATTATTTAAGCTAGTTAACATAGTAAAAGTCGTTTAATTGTGTTTGAAGTGATGTCACACCACAGGACATCCCGTCACACCACAGGACAAAATGAGACACTGCATGAACATTTATGGTGAAATATATTGAATACTTTTGTAACAAACAAATTCATTTGCATCTCTATTTGAACATTAATGAAAATCCACCATATCAGTACAATCTTATTACTTAATGAATGAATTTGAACTAAAAACATAGTGAACAAGACATACTGAATAATTAACATTTTGGAGGTGTCAGATCAGACCCAGTCATAAAGACCATTCATTTCTATTTTTAACTTAAAAGACTAAACAAATATCTTGTTTCTCAGGGGAAAGTCATTAAAATCATGCTAAAATAATTAAAAGCATGTTAAAATCATCAATTCAGCTCTTTGAACAAAGATTCCAGTGAACAAGAGAAATCTGACTTCATCATTTCCCTGTACCTCCTTGTCCTTTCTTTACTCATGCCTAAAAACTGACAAATCACTTTAAAAACAATGATCAGTGACTGTTAACATACACATACAACAAACAAATGAAGACAGATATATATATTTATGCTTAATATATGTATAATATAGGTATATTATGCATAATGAAGACAGATATATATTTATGTTTAATATATGTATAATATAGGTATATTATATATAATATTTACAATATTTGTTTAATATATATAGAGAGACAGAGATATATTTATATTTATGTTTAATATTGCAAACATAACAGACGAGAATCTAGCTAGACATCTGATTTAATTATGTCACACTACAGGACGGGCTGTCACACCACAGGACTTTTTCACCTTTGCAGCCATTTTGAGTAATTGCTATACAAGACTGACCTTGGGCATTACAGTAACTGAATAAGTTCATTGTTTTAAACCTGAATATGATTCTTTTTAAAAAATATTTTTATTTTTTCTCGAACTAGATCAGTCACACCACAGGACTATCAAAAATGGACACGTTCATGGTCTGACAGAAATGATAAAATATATCAAATTAATAAGAGATTAACACTCACATTTTAACCTCCTTAGCACATCCAAACATCTGGGGGACTTCCTGGTAGGGGGCTTGACTAAAGGACCCCTATGGCTGTCCATGTAACTGCCAGTACAAAAATCTAATATCCTATGTCACACTGCAGGACAGCATTTGTGTTTCAAAACTAAATGTACTGTAAATATTATTTTAGTACTTTTTAGCATTTTGAAAACTTAAGTTAAGTAAGTAAATGCATACAAAAAAATGCCAAGGCATTTATTAGCTGCTCCAAGCATACCTGCTTTATTTTACTAATATTTACATTTGATGAGTCATCAATGTTACAGTCACACCGCAGGACATTTTGCTATTCACCTTGAAATATGAACAACACCAAATAAATTTTACGTCCCAAAATCATAATATTTAAATAAAATGATGTTCTATGCCCCACTGGCATGTGTTGTTTTAATTGAGAAATGCAGTTCAATAAACATTTACACTTGATTACAGAAAAAACATGCGTCACGTCATCTGCCCATATGCATTTAAAATTAGTTTAATATTCTATATTAAATTGCAGCTTAATAACATTTAGATTTTTAAATCATTTTAATCAAACACTGGTGAAACAACCACTTATGTCTGTAATGGTGACTTGATAGCTAGGACTGTAACTGTAGCTAGTTGAGAATAGGTGACCGCTGTGGTGCATCGGTAAGAAGGCAATCCAATGCTCTAATGCTCTTCAATGGATTTATTGACAGCCAGCAGATGATTATAGCTGTCTTCCTGAGTGTACAGTATGTGTGGTTCTACAATAAACAATACAAAGAAAAATATCAGCATAAACGACAGTGCTGACATGATGCAATAAGTAAAGCTAATAAATGGTAATTAGAACAACTTTCCCTTCAAGTAACTTTAGCTGCTTTTATCAAATAGATTTAACATTCAGATTTAACATTTAGATTTAGATTTAATATTTAGATTTAACATTTAGATTTAACATTTAGATTTAACATTTAACATTTAGATTTAACATTTAGATTTAGAATTTAGATTTAACATTTAGGTGTAACATTTAATATTTAGATTTAACTATTTAAAATATCTCTAAGTTGACAATCTCTAAGTCATTTAAGTTGTAAATGTGCTAAAAAGTGACCGTCAATATGTCATACCAGTTTTTTAAACATTGTTTGTAAATTGCATGTAAATTAAAGAAAAGCCTTTTACTGCTGGGTCTCAGTAACAGCAACCCGAAAAAAACATAGTTCTCTATTACACAACCATTGTAAACACTACGATAATAACTATACAATGTCAGGTGAATACACACATAAACACACTAGTAGTGTAACACTAGTAATACTATGCATTAGCATAATGCTAGCGAACTTTATGCTAACATACTGCATTGCAACTGAGTATCCCAGAATAGACAACACCAAAATACACATAACATTTACACCAGGGTACTCACATGTTTCTGAACGCACACATGCACAGATAACGACACAGACGACAACTATGCACTTCAGAAATATCTACGATGTGCTGCCCGTGGTCACTCTCACTACTAACTCAAAACGAAACATATCAGACAGAGCAAACAGATGTCCTCTCGGTGACCCCAAAACGAAAGCGCTGATTGGCTGATCCCCGTTACCCCGAAGATAGGCTAAATAGCAAGTCCTTGGTGTTAACAATATTTGAAGTCAAATTTTGGTTCGTTCTAAAATGAGCAGGGATATGCAACTTTAGGTAATAAATAAATAAATAAATAAATAAATAAATAAATAACTTTAAGGACTCAGTTTCATTGATCATTTAAATTTTTTTTTTTTAAGAAATGTTTAATTGCTCAACATACAACAATTAAACCACTTTACAGTCTAAAGACATTCAATTATAAAATTTAAATGGCTCTGAAGCAAAGACATTTCAGATATGTTTTGAAGTAACACCACAGACGTAATATAACACTACAGATCATATTGCATAAAAGGTTTCACAATTAAAAGTTTACTGAGCAAAATAATGATTTTACAAGTAGGATTACAAGAAGTATTTACTCTGATAAAAGAACATTTAGAGAAAAACTGCATTAAAAAATATAATTTAAACAACCCGCAACCTGTTTCTCACTCTCAACTCGACTTTGTAATGCAAAAACAAGCTCATAGACAAAGGAGAGCAAACTGAACTGAACTAAAGTAACTGGCCTCTGGAAGAACTGACACTTTGCTGAACACGGTATTTCTAGTATTTGTCCCCCATCTCCTCTGGACATGAATCGCCATCACTTACAAATGGTTGTACAGAATTTGAATTATTTACATACTAAATATGATATTCAGTTCCAATCCCTTTTATTCACCCTAAAACCTAAGCTGGATTTGCTGGGTATCTGAACTTAAAGGGGTGGTTCGGGATTTTTGACATCGGACCTCATTTTTAAGTCAGCCTGGTTGTTATTCATCAGTGGAGACATTTTTTTTTTCAAAATTATCCAGTCCTTATATTTGGATAGTTAGCCGATGCTAGGCTAGCGCGAGTCAATGGTATATGTGTTAGCCAGCCATTAAAAAACGTTTTACCCACTCCACAGTGCACCAAACGCAAATCAATTATAACACTAGACTATCGATGCAAATGTCCGTTGAGAGAATAATGTTAGAAATCAAACTTACCTTTCATCTCAATGATCCCAAAGGAACTAGTTTCTCAGCAGCTGCGGAATTTTACTTTGCTCCGGTTAGTAATGCGGCAAAAAGTAAACACAGAACAGAAGCGCACTGTAATCAGTGTACCAGCGGCAGGTAAATACACTTGCGTCATGTGTGTACCGGCTCACTCGGTTGCCTAGGTAATCAATATCACTCCGCTGCTGCTGTAGACAAGGCTTATGATTACAGGGAACAAATTATAACTAATGCAATGTGATGAAAGGTAAGTTTGATTTCTAACATTATTCTCTCAACGGACATATACATCGATAGTCTAGTGTTATAATTGATTTGCGTTTGGTGCACTGTGGAGTGGGTAAAACGGTTTTTAATGGCTGGCTAACATATACCATTGACTCGCGCTAGCCTAGCATCGGCTAACTATCCAAATATAAGGACTGGATAATTTTGAAAAAAAAAATGTCTCCACTGATGAATAACAACCAGGCTGACTTAAAAATGAGGTCCGATGTCAAAAATCCCGAACCACCCCTTTAAAGGGATACTTCACCTCTGGAAAGATGAATGTGTATTTAAATTGGGTCATTTATGTAGTAGAAATGTGAAATTATTTTTGAATTTGGAGCTTTCTAGACTGAGAAAAGCCAGAAAATGTATTTTTGGCTCATGTGGATGAAAGACAACAACTCCCAGAATGCACTTGCTCCGCTGCCCTAGGAGGCCACTCCCAAGCCACGCCTACCGGTTAGAGAGCAGTTGAAAACAACAAAGCTAAGTCTCTGTGAGTCTGCCCGGGTTTTTGAGATCGCACAAAATGTCCGGGATTCGGCTTTTGCGTTCTACAGTCGCCATTCATCATGTTTATGGTGGCGAGCAGGACGAGACTAGGGCCATGGGAGAACGACACGAGGCCGGTGGCATGATTACTGATGAGCGACACCTGTGAGACGCGCCGGTCTCGCATCTCTCATGGAGGAGCGGGTATTTTTTTAGCAATAGTAAAACGCACATCAACTGATCACTTGTTAAGCGTTCATGTAAACACTACATTCAGATTCACCAATCGGAATGAATTCAGTTAGATTGAAACAAAAGGTGTGCAAGTAAACAATGAATGGCGACCGCAGAAAGCAAAGCCGAATCCCGGACATTTTGGACGATCTCGACGGCCGGACATGTCCGGGAAAAAGAGGATGGTAACCCCTACTACTCAGCTTTCTCCACAGAATAAGAACCCGATAGCTTAGCTTCCAAAAAAGATGGCTGACACTGTGTGTACATTCTGTGAGTGAGATCCCACCCTCTATGGGCGGGTTGAGAACATGCGGAACAGCTTCTCCTACTGGCTGTAGCCAAAAGTGTTGCGTCGGGCGCAAGAGTCATTTATCCCACCAGTATAATAGCAACAGCGCTCAAGACCCGCCCACAAAGTTACTTGCGTTTCATGCTTGATACTTGCGTTTCAGATCGTTAAAATAGGGCCCATAATCACGTAGTGTTGATAACATTAACAATCTGAGAACAAAATATAACAATAATAATTTACACGGTTACATGGTCGAGACGCAAAACTCACAGACTGCGGTTTATAAAGCGACTAGAATTTTTTTGTGCGCAAAAACAACAACAACAAAAAATAACAACTTTATTCATCAATTTTTTCTCTTCCCTGTCATTCTCCTACGCTGTTTAAGAACGCAGACTCCGCATGTGTTGTGCTGATCACATGACCAGCGTCGGCCAATGCATGTGATCCTGACGCAGAACTGGCCAATAACGAGGCAGAGTTCTCATGTAGATCCCGGAAACACTGCACTGTGTACAACAACACATGTTGGAGAAGCGTGATCAGAGCAGAGGAGCAGTAAATGAAGATATAAACAAACCCAAAAATGTATGATTTCTGTGCTTTTCACATTCACTATGTAATGCGCTTGGATTTAACTAATTGCTAAATTGTATTAAATGCTGCATAAACTAGTTTCAGAGCTCTGTACAGGTCATTATACAAAAACATCTGCATCGTTTTAATTTGAAAGTTAGTTTACATATTTATATAAACAATAAATAAATTATTATTATATAAACAATAATTGGGGAACGTTCTATATTTGGTAACTATTACTATGTTAATATAAAAAATTGTCTATGTTGTTAAAAAAATAACTATCCTGTAACCTTCTGGGAACATTATTTTATTGTTGCAAAAAAATTAAAAGAGCATTCCTAGAATATTATTATTTAGTTCCCAAAACAATAACAAAACAGGGACCAAAAACTAACATTAGGGGAACGTTCTGTGTTTGCTGGGAGCCTCTGAAGCAAACGTAATACTTGGCTGAAATTATGTCATTATTCCTGAAGCAAGAAGAATCAGCAGAAAATAAAATTGGTGTAGCGACACCAGCTCAAATGAGGGGAATGTACAACTATTGATTATTAATCATCAATTATTAAGTAAGAGTTAAAGGAGAAGTTCACTTTAAAAAAAACTTTTGCTGATAATTTACTCACCCCCATGTCATCCAAGATGTCCATGTCTTTCTTTCTTCAGTCGAAAAGAAATTAAGGTTTTTGATGAAAACATTCCAGGATTTCCCCCCATATTATGGAGTCCAATGGGACCCAAACGGTTCAAGGTCCAAATGACAGTTTCAGTGCAGCTGCAAAGGGCTTTAACACTAGAAGTGCCAGAATTCCATAACTACTAGAACTGCCGCGAGCGGTCATTTTGACCGTTAGATTCCAAACTCTATATCTTTAATGATACATACCCAATTGAGAGATTAATGCATTTATTGTATTAGGATATATTTTAAAAACAAAACAACACCAAACTTTACATTTAAACAAGTTTAATTATACATTTATAAATAATATCTGTAGATGTCCTGAACAAAATAACGGAGTAGCCTATGTTTTCATGTTTCCACTGTTCGATCGCGCCCGCCGACACACACACACACACACACACACACCATATTACAGCATTGCAGTCTTGACATTGCAGCCTGTTCATTATAGCCATAATAAAATAGTCAACCTAACATATAAAAATTCCACTGCTCTGTTTATATAGTCAGTATAGCCTCGTACAATTCGTACCATTTTGCACGTGTGAAGAGGATGATTTTTTCCGTCGATATTGGAACGTGAGTGAAGTACAAAGCCTATAATAAAGTAGTTTAGTTTAAAATAGTTTACCATCCAAATACATCGCAAATGTTGAAACATTTTGATTCTAATTAGAGAATTACGTGAGCCTAACGCCGCTTACTTTCACTTTCGCTTATAAAGTATTTCATTTTGGCTTGTTTATAGTTATTTTTTCATTCTTGTTCTGTTCTGAATATCATTACATTTAAATTATTTGTTGTTGAATATGTTTTGTGTATTTTTACCACATTTTATTGTTGTTTATATTGGTATAGCCTATAATAATACCGCGAAATTCAGTGCGGTCAATATGACCGTCTATGGCCGAAATAGGTAAATATGTTCATTTGTTTTTTTGCCTTATGTGCAATTTATATGAAAAACATTTTAAATGAAAATACAGACACTTTTAGGAAAAGTCAGGTACCGGCAGGATTTTATTTATTTTTTCAACAAAGTTATTGCAGATATAAAATTCAAAACGGTCAAAATGACCGCCATGGTACTTCTAGTGTTAAACGATACCAGACGATGAATAAGGGTCTTATCTAGCGAAACGATTGGTCATTTCAAAAATAAATAAAAAAGTTTAAGTTTTATAAGCACAAATGTTCGCCTTGCTCTGTTCTGTGATGCGTGTTCGTGACGTCACGTAATACGCAATTACGTTGAAAAGGTCATGCTTGACGTGTTTACAAATGTGCGGAAGGAGGACCATATACACATTTTCAAATGTATTTGTGTCAGTTTATCGTTTAAAATGCCCATTTCGTGTGCATATCCTGGGTGTTTTAACCCTTTCACACGTAAGTTTAAAATATTCTAGCTGAACCCCCAGCGTGAGTTTTTCAAGGCGACCGTTATTTAGAATGTGTCACTTTATGGTTTCCATGGTGACGCGTCATTGCTTGTCACGTGACACACCGCAGCAACAACAGAGTTGTTTTTTGTTTTTTTTTATTCAAAAAATGTTTTTTTGTGCATTTTTACATTTTTATTAAAAATATTCACAAATTTGTTAGATATGACATGAAATATCTGATATTCCGATTGTCAAATATATGCAAGTGGAAGTATTTTGTTGTTTAAACACCTTTATAACGATCGCGTTAGTTCAGCTGTATTCGCGATGGGCCGCCGCCATGTTAGTTTGTGCCGCAGACGCAGTTCAGAGAATCGGATCTGTTGGATTTACAACACGTGAATTCATCCACTTCTCCCGAAATACACAAAACAAGTAAGTGGCAGGTGAACTGGGAGAAGAATAGTGTAAACTTTAAAGTTACTTACACAATGTGTATCTGATGAATAAAACTAATTATAATGGAAAGGATTATTATTGCCTCTTCCTTTGACATCAGTGTGTATTTTATAAACTCTAAATGTATTGTTTTTTTAGTACTTATATGTCTGAAACCTAAAATAAACTTTATGTGGTTGAAAACACTGAAAAGTTGTGATATATGACAGCTCTGAGCGCGCCTGTCTCTAGCTCAGCGCCAGCCAACGCGCGAAAGCCCATTTGAATTTAGCAGTTGATCACGTCATTCACTGACCGTTCTAATCACACCGGTGTGATCGTACGCTCCAGGGACCAGCTTAGACTGATCACACCGGTGTGATCGTACGTGCGAAAGGGTTAATATTAAAAAGCCAAAAAGAACATTTTCTTCAGGACCGAAATTTTTCAAGCGTGACCTTTTCAACGTAATTGCGTATTACATGACGTCACGAACGTGCATCACAGAACAGAGCAAGGCGAGCATTTGTGCTTATAAAACTTTATTTTTTTTATTTTTTTTTTAAATGACCGATCGTTTCGCTAGATAAGACCCTTATTCATCGTCTGGTATCGTTTAAAGCCCTTTGCAGCTGCACTGAAACTGTCATTTGGACCTTGAACCGTTTGGGTCTCATTGGACTCCATAATATGGGGGGAAATCCTGGAATGTTTTCATCAAAAACCTTAATTTCTTTTCGACTGAAGAAAGAAAGACATGGACATCTTGGATGACATGCGGGTGAGTAAATTATCAGCAAAAGTTTTTTTAAAAGTGAACTTCTCCTTTAATGCCTGACGAGGTGTCCATTGTCAGGTATTAATGGACGACGGTGAGGCGTGAACCGTCCAACGCTGCGCCGAAGTCCATTATACCTGACAATGGAAACCGCGAAGGGCATTAACCCGCTTATACCTTAATCACTTGCCAAATAACACATTTTTAAAACAATAGTTTATATTTTAATTAGATTTACAATCGAAATCTAAAGTTACAAGTTACAAACAATAACTTGGTTTCCCTGGTTATGCCTGTGCCCGGACAGTTTATTTAGGTGTCCTCTATCACTTTTTAATGGACACCCTGCAGCCAATCAGAATCGAGTATTCACCCAGACCATGGTATAATAATCAATAACTAATCATACTGGTTATCACTTACACACTTTAAATAGCCCAAAAAGGGAATACATAGCCTGTGTGTTCATATCTCTGTATATAAATAATTAACCACAACAAATTACAATCAATTATGAATATACATAAGGGCTATATGTCACAGGCCAATCAGGCTGCACCCACCCCTGAGACCCGTACCACCCTTGGGGAGTCGGACAGAGGCCAGACCAGGATGACAGACAACAAGACTTCAAGTAAACAGTATTTTATTGAGTATAAAAATGGATAAGAAGATTTAAAATGGCGAGTCTTCAGGGCAGGGTCGTTCCGTCCTGCGGACCCGCCGAAGGCCCACAGGGTGCAGTATAGGGGGTGCTCGGGTGAGTGGCTTCGCTGTCTTCCAATGGAAGGGACGAGTCAGGGCTCACGACTGGGAGGAGGCTGCTGCAGGACAGTTCAGGTGCGCATTTCGGGTGACGTACTCCCTTCTTCCCAGGGGGAGGACGGGTCGGGACTTACGACCGGAGGAACTGTGGTGGAACAGTTGAGGTGCGTGCTTCGGGTACGTACTCCTCTTCTTCGCAGCGAGAAGCAGACAGAGGGGTACGACGAGAGGAATTCCTGCAAGCAGTCAGGTGGAAAGTCGGGTATGCAATCCCCTTCGTCCGGCGACAAACAGAGAACTTGGGGCTGGAGAGCTTCACTGCAGAGCAGTCAGGTGAGTGTACAGGCACGTAATCCTCTTCTTCTACAGGTGACAGACAGAGAACTTGTGGCTGGAGGGCTTCACTGCAAAGCAGTCAGGTGAGTATACAGGCACGTAATCCTCTTCTTCTACAGATGACAGACAGAGAACTTGCGGCTGGAGGGCTTCACTGCAGAGCAGTCAGGTGAGTGTTCAGGCACGTAATCCTCTTCTTCTACCAGTGACAGACAGAGAACTTACGGCTGGGGAGCTTCACTGCAAAGCAGTCAGGTGAGTATACAGGCACGTAATCCTCTTCTCCTACAGATGACAGACAGAGAACTTACGGCTGGAGGGCTTCACTGCAAAGCAGTCAGGTGAGTATACAGGCACGTAATCCTCTTCTTCTACAGATGACAGACAGAGAACTTACGGCTGGGGAGCTTCACTGCAAAGCAGTCAGGTGAGTATACAGGCACGTAATCCTCTTCTCCTACAGATGACAGACAGAGAACTTACGGCTGGAGGGCTTCACTGTAGAGCAGTCGGTTAAGCATTCACCTACGTGCCCCTCTTCACAAGGGGCTATCAGATAGTACACTCAAATATCTGTGGAGTACAACAGTGTTAGCCTCTTCTTACGTCTTAGAACGTGACAGAAAACTCAGGTAAGTAATGGACATCCAGCGGGTTTAAGTTCACACTTCACACATCAAAACAGTGCATCACATCACTTCATCACTGCAATTCAGCACTCAGTGGGAAATACATATATAGATGGCCGTCGCCCATTTTCTGACCTGGTATTCACATCAGGGAGTCCCATAGACAAGAGAGAGAGGATGGCGATCGATTGGACTACTCACAGTCTCTCACAAACGATCTTACTGTCCAGCAATTTCTAGGGATGGCTGACGTGAAACAGTCGTTCCGAAGCTTTGCGAGATCCCGAAGCGCAGATGTTTCGAAACACTGATCCGAAGCGTGATTCAAAACACCCATGTCACGTGACTATGGCCAAACGAAGCCTCGAAGTGTTTCACTAAGTGTTTCATCAGATGTGGTCCGCCGAATCAGCGTTTGATTGACACGGTCGGGAACAGACCACACAATCGCGCATCTGTATAAAAGTGAAATCAACGCATATTGACCTCGTGGGTTTTTGTGAGAGGAGTTTGATTTTGAGATTTTTGGTGATATAGTGACATAGTGCGATTTGATTAGTTATAGGCTATTTAGGCTTACATTCAAATTTACACAACACATTGACTGATAGGCTAGAGCAGACAGAGTATACATATAGTGACACATTAATAGATAGATAGATATAAATATATATAGACAGCTAGATTAATAGATATATACATATATAGATAGATTATAGATACATATATTATAAATACATAGATAGATTATAGATAGATACATATATATATACATAGATTATATCTAGATACATATCTAGGTACATATCTAGACACATAGATAGATTCATATATATAGATAGATAGATAGATTTGGATAGATAGATAAAATGGATCGAGGCTCCCCAGAAGAGATGTCGTAGGCTACATCTGTGGTGTGGGAGCATTTCCGTTTAGAAACCCCAAATAAAGTGAGATGTGTGTATTGTGATCGGCAGCTAGCCTACTGCAACAATACATCATCCATGATGTGCCATTTGAGGAGAATTTGAAATTTGCGTATTTGCCCAGATCCACTAACTTACTGGAAAGAGAGAGCAGTAATCTTTCCTCATTTGTATGTCCTAGCTAAAAAATATCTTTGCATGCCAGCAACAAGTGTCCCTTGTGAGAGGATTTTTTCAAAGGCTGGAGAAATGATCTGTAAAAAAAGAAGTAGGCTAAGTCCTTCCACAGCAGAGAAATTAATTTTTTTTTATAAAAATCTCTAAAAAAGTGAGACATTGTGGCTTGATTTCTTTAATTAATATTCATTTTCCAGGACCAAAATAACATTATGCACAGTGAGGAGCCTATAGGTTACAAGCTTCACATATTAGAAAAATACAATAATAAAAAAACACTTTTTTTTTTAATGGCTCGTCAAGGTTGTTTCAGATCAACACCTGCAAGTGACCACTAGGTGTCACCGTTGAGACGGGTGTCGGATTGATTCGAAGCCTCGAAACAATATGGCACATTTGGTTCAACTGTTTCATTGCTTCACGAAGCCTCGATCTGCCCACCACTAGCGATTTCCTCCTTCCGGTTGAGTCGGCGTGCTCTTTCTCCCAAACTCACAACGCCGCGCCCGTTTGCCAGCCTCACTTCCTCTTTTCCACCGCTCACGCTTCCTCCGAGATACACCGTCCCCAAAAACTGACCCTCTTTGGTCTGTACTCTCTCCTTTAATCCTCCCCTAATGGCAACGTGTCCCAATCGCGGGGTTTCAATCCCCTCGTGCACAGCTGTCGGTGATTTTGGCTAATCACCCCATTCGCGGGGATTTTGCGCTAACCCGGAACTAGCCCGGTGTTCCGTTGTTATGGGTCCGGCGGGAGGCAATCTCGGCGAACATTAGTTCCGCCTTGCAAGGGAAAAAGTTGGGGTGCTTCTCATTTCTTATTTGTGCATCCTCGTTTCCTTTCCTCGCTTCCTTTCCTCGCGTCTCAGCTCCGCCCCCTGTAGGATGCGAGGGAAGGCTGCAAGGAAAAGATGCGAGGACGGAGGAATCGAATGTAACTTTTTTTTATACATTGGAATACTTGATCACTCAAGCGTCACTTCACAGCGTCATCAGCAGCGCTCAAAGGATCTATCCTTATGTTGTTCAAGTTTGTTTATTTAAGAAATTCATAATAAATAATAATAAAGCAAGATACCCTGTTGAAATATGTGAGATGTGTGGTTTATTTAAACTGCAAAGGTAAAGTATAAATTAAAATGATTGTGACCGATGTGAAGGGGGAGGAGAATTTAGACGTGCGTCACGTTTAAGTCGATAAAACTCTTCCGCATAGGATACACCTGTGTATCCTCGCTCATGACTCCTCAGGAAGCCTCCTAACTCCTCGATCCTCGACTCCTCATGGTGCAATTAGAGAATTGAGATGTCCTTCAAGATGGCTGAGCTCGATCGGTTTCCGGGTCATAGGATGGAGGACGGAGGAGAGAGGAGACGAGGAGGGATATTGAGAAGCACCCTTGGAGTTTCGTCACCTCGTGACATATAGATCGAATTTGTGAATGCCTACAAAATTAATGTCAACATCGAATAATTCGTTTGTCCGCCATACTTGCATTGGTCTTTTGTTGCTGAACAGGAATGCGCGCGTGTGCTTGTCCGTTCTCGGTGTGTCCGTTAAGTTGGAAATTTTCTTTAAGTTCTTCCGGAGCTCGTGTAGTTCGCGGGAAGTTGAAACGGTTTACTTGTAAGAGTTGCCAGAAACTTAGTTTAAAGTCCGTTTCACTCGTAGGTAGAAATGAATGAGCACGAGACTAAACGAGGCAAGACGTAAAACAAAACGGAGAGAGAACAAACTGTAGATAAACGAAACCAACTTGACGAAAACAAAAGCTTGAAGAAGCAAAACGAAGAGCGACGAAAACATGAAGAGACAAAAGTCTGAACCAGAATATCAAGATATTTTATTATTTCCCATATGATGGTGAAAAGTAAAAAAAGCTTCACCATGTTATGTATAATAAATATTGGAGTATAACACATAAAAAAATCCTTCTAGATTATTTTATCCCTTGAGGTAGCCCTCGCACACAAAAAGGTTGGAGACCCCTGGTATATAACTATATGTTTTATAATTACAAGTTTGTGTAATTTGGGGTCACTGTAGCCAGTGACATTTAATTATTTGTATTTTATGGCATTGTACATTTTTTGTTTTTATTTGAAGGCTGAGGCTTCATTAATAAACACAACCCCAATTATCATCATTGGTTTTGAGATGTTACTTGCTGTGAATACCTTGTCTGATAGGCTACAGTAGTGTGGCATAGTATAGGACATCCTGGCTAGTGTCTGTCGCACACGGCTAGAGGCGAATGGAAAAATAACTGCATTAGTCTGCTATCAGTGGCTCAAACCTCCGTTACTAACTCTTAAATGACGTTTTGAAATTAGCAACGAAGGCATTGGAATTGATGCGTAAGAAACTAGTCCTACATACAAGAGCGTTTTAATGACAAAAACTTGACAAACGTCTTGAAATACATAATCTGAACATTGTTTCGAGGTGTGGTAACTGTAGTAAAAGCAGAATAATGGACTCCAGGCCGTTGAATTATTAGAAAAATAATGCACACACGAGGTGTAACGGCCACTCCGCTTCACGACCGCAGGTGCATTATTTATCTAATAATTCAAAAGCCTGTCGTTAATTATTCCTTACATATTCTCCTCATGCTCGCTGAATGTTTATTTTAGTAGGAAGACGCCAGAAAAGATGCACAAGTATCGCTGTGATCGATGAAAACAATACAGAAATGAGTCTGTCGCTTCATCAAACTGTATAAAGTGTGTGTGATGGTTGTGTAAATATGAGAAATACCGTGAACTGCTCTCCTCTCCTCAGAAGACTCGACGCTGAAACTCAATGACTATCGACCACCAGCGGTAGATGGTCAAAGACGCGCCGAATAGTAAAAAGGCCATTAGAGCTTATGGCATTGTAAGTAGGTGTGATGATGGTGTATAATGTAGCACCCCTTTTCTCTTGTTTGTTATAGAAAAAATATTGTCCTCTGGCACTAAATCATATTGTATTTTTTGACTTTGAATGATTATGTCTCATTGTATTTTTCTAGTTCATGGCAAGAATTAAAATAATAATTGTAAAAAACGAAGAGGCGCCAAATACTGTTCATAACGATAAAACATCTATAAACATCAACATAATCACACAAAAATAAAAAATAACTTATCTTTATTCGAGCTGCTCTCTTTCTGCGGTTGTGTAAAGCTGTGGTGAGATGGAGACAGTAATCATTTCAGTTTATTTTGTAAAAACTGTGTTTAAAGTTCATAGTAATTGTTCGGACTTCATGAATCCTCATGGTGTGAAGCAAAAAATGCTTCATGGCTTTCAGAAATAAAATGATTCTTGATTCAAACAGAATCAGCAGAATAATGGACAATACAATTTTGATAAAATGAGTAAAGAGTTTAATCAATCATTACTTTAAGCAAATACAATCATTAAGTAAAAGTGAAGGAGAATGAGACAGATCTCTCTCTTTACTGACTTACAAGAGCTAAAGCATCTCAAGAGAAGTAGAGAAGAGTCCAGTTTCAAAGATACATGAGAGTATATCTTGTGTTTGCATTGAAAAGTAGAAGTGGAAGAGTAACCAGATGTTCTGATGAAAAACAATGAAGAACGAGTTAAAAATTAATATCAGATTCATGTCTCTCTTAGAGGCTATTTACACCTGGCCACTTCATGCATTTTCTCAGATCGGATAACTGATCTGATTTATCAAAACGATTCCATCTACACCTGGTCACATAAATTTGTTTTTGCGAAACGGATTTAAATCCCATCTTCAATTCCCTGTATGCATATTTAATGGAAGGCTCGTCACCGAAAGCAACAGATATGAGCTGCATTTTATTGATCATCAGCTATAAGAGATAAGACCGCAATAAGAGAGACCGGCAACAGCCCTGGAAGATCATTTCGTTTCTTTACTTTTAATGATGATGATTGTGTGTTAAGCCTCTGCGACTTTCCCTTTGATTTGCGATAGTTTGCACGTTGGCTTGATGAAGAGATGCTCAGCTTCTCATCTGCAGTGATGCGTGTTCCAGTAGCATCATCATATCTGGCCATTATTTTTATAGCATTTTTGGGAGGAGTAAAATTCACATATGTGGTTTCAACAACCAGATGCATTTACACTTGTCCAGTTTCATCTGGAATGCGGCGCAGATCTCCTCCTGAAGTCGTTTGAGTGCAATCGGATTCAAATCCGTCTCGAATGCGTTTCGGAGGGCATTTACACCTGGTCTTTTCACGATCAAATAGCTATCCGATCTGAGCCCTTAAAAAGTGTTATGGCCTCTTTTCCAGTGTGAATTTTCTGGCACTCTTTCAGTTCATCTTCTGTAGTAAAGGACTTCAGCACTGAAACACACACCGCCGTGTCTTTTCTGCTGTAATATTACTAATTAATCTTTTCCTTTGAGTGAATATTCAAGTGTTTCTTCAGGACTGATGCCCAATGAAACTGATCACAGTTAAATGGTCTTTCTCCCAGTGTGAACTCTCATGTGAAGCTTAAGAGATGATTTGTGTCTGAAACTAGTTCTGCAGTGAACACACATGTGTGGCTTTTCTCCAGTGTGGATCCTCTCATGTGTTTTCACATATGATGAGTCACTGAATCTCTTGTCACAGTGTGAACACTTGTAAGGTTTTTCTCCAGTGTGGATCCTCTCATGTGTTTTCAGATGTGGTGACTGACTGAATCTCTTTTCACAGTGTGAACACTTGTAAGGTTTTTCTCCAGTGTGAATTCTCTGGTGCAGTTTTAACTTGTCCGCTGTAGTAAAAGTCTTCTCACACTCAAAGCACATGTACTCTCTCACACCAGTGTGTATTTTCTCATGTGCATGTAAATATGACAGCAGTGAAAAACTCTTTCCACACACAGAACATGAATGCGGCTTCTCCTTCGTATGAACTCTTAGGTGTGCCTTCAGGTTTGATGCCATAAAAAAAGTTTTTCCGCATTGATCACATGAGAACGGCTTCTCTCCAGTGTGGATCACCATGTGACTCTCAAGATGTTGTTTGGTTCTGAAACTGTTTCCACACTGAACGCACATATGTGACTTTTCTCCAGTGTGGATCCTCTCGTGTTTGGTCAGATGTTGTTTTCGTGCGAAACTCGTCCCACATTGATCACATGTGAACGGTTTCTCTCCAGTGTGAACTCTCATGTGAACATCAAGACGCTGTTTGGTTGTGAAACTCTTTCCACACTGATCACATTTGAACAGCTCTCCAGTGTGGATTCTCATGTGATGCTCAAGACTTTGTTTGGCTTTGTAACTCTTTCCACACTGAGTGCAGGTGTAAGATTTCTTGACTCCTCTTTTGTTTAAAAGGGCCTTTATAGTCTTTGAGCGACTCAAAGGTTTTTCTCCAGGTTTGACATGATGTTCCTCCTTCACTTCACTCAGTTCTTCTCTCTCCTCCTTCACTTCACTCAGTTCTTCTCTCTCCTCCTCCACTTCACTCAGTTCTTCTCTCTCCTCCTTCACTTCCATCGGGTCTGACATAAAAGAAAAAGGTTTCATTTAATTTTCAGCACATCAATAATTCAAAGAGAGAAATATGAAAGTGAGCCCTGATGTAATGGCACAAAGTACTAGTAGACAATTGCTATAAAATATTATGATAAATCTGGTGTTGGTTTCATTAATTAATTGCATGAATGAGGTACATTAATATTTCAATTATTATTTTTCAAGAAATAATAGAAAAATAGGCACAAATCACATTTCTAAAGGGAGAAATATTAAATATATTTGATTAATGACTTGTCCTAACATCTGAATCCAATGGTGTGGTAGAAGGTTTTCTGCATGCTCTGTCTTATCGGCGCACAAAGTAATTTATTTCCAATTCTGTCAGCCATTCTGGAAAGTTCATTTACTTGATAGTTTGCTGCTTAAAAAATAATAATCTAAAAAATATACACTGAATTTAAACACAATGCTGTAAACTATATTAGAAGATGTCTGACATTTCGCTAAAATAGTAGCAAAATAAAGCGAACCAGATATAAAATAAGTGTAAATAAGGGAGATAATTTGACCTGATGTTGACAATCTATATAAAAGTTTCTCCAACCTCTCTCTACTGACCATTTGTTGAAAATCTGTACCATTTCATAGTTGAACTGTTTATCTAAAAGTGATGAAGTGCTTGAATGTTTCTAACATGAATGTTCTTCAGCATCATGAATGAATGAAGAACAGGGTTTCTGCAGGGTTTGGTCAGTCAAATTTAAGACTTTTTAAGACCTTTTTATGACCATTATGATAGAAATTTATGACCTACACGAATTACGAAAAATCATTAAAATTCCTTTCAAAAGTTTTTTTTTTAAATTGACTTTCATTGAAAGTAACAAGATGTATTATTTAAATGCCTAAAGACAGCTCCAACGCCTTCTTACCCAGTGTGCAATATGCTTGATACTGATTATTTGCAACAGGCTTGAGCCAACTACTAAACACACCATCTTTGAGCCATGGCTCGTTAAATGTACACTTTCCCATTGTGATAGACCGGGAGATTTCAGTTAGGGCTGGGCAATATGGCCAAAAACAATTATCACGATAATTGTTTTATATTAGTCAATATCGATAATTATCACGATAAATGTCAAATCTTTATTTCTTTCAAGTTTAAAGGCAGACTGTTACTTCTAAGTGAAAGTTGTAGAAACCAGAGCTTTAATTGTGGTTTTAAACTAACTTTACTCTTTATTGACAGAAAATATAATGACAAACACTTGCTAAAACAGGTGAACATTTCACAAATCTGAGGTAGGACATTCAAACATTTGTCATTTGTCCTTAACAAAATAAATATCTTTATTGGGAAAATAATTACTTAGTTTCTGCATGTGCTAATAGGGGCCAAGTCTTGAAACAGGTTTGTGTTGCCTAACTTTGATGGCACATATCTTCAGGAAATGTATGAAAAACAGTAGCCTAAATACATTATTAAATACTGTAAATATTCCATTAGTCCTTTAATACATTATCAGCACTAATAATATAATAAAATTCAATATGTATATCCCACATGGTGCAGTTAATATTACTAGGCTAACGTTACAGTAAATCCATGATAAATGATGGGAGATTGTAGACGGAAAAGCCTTCAGACTGTATCGTTGTGCAGAGTTTCTCCTGTTGGTCAGCGCTGTTTAATCTGCCTTTAAACTGGTTTAAATCACTGAGACAGTGTGTTCTTCGCTGAATTCAAGCACTTCTCACTGGATCTTGTGACCGAGACCGATCAGAGTAAACGCATCAGTTCTATTGAGCTCGCGCTGAGCTGCCGTTTGGACTTGGAGCCGAGCGGGTAAATGGTTCGTGTGGCGCGCGTTTCAAATGAGCGTTCCGCTTTTGCCGCATTTAACCTGTGCATTTAACATTATGCCGCCAGCGCATTTTCAGGGGTAAAAAGCAATGGTAGAACCAACGAATGAACGAGCATATCAATTTAAGACGTGGCTAAATGAAATTTATGACCTTGTATGGAAAATCCGGACGTTTTTATGACTTTTTATGGCCTAAAATTCTGATTATTAAATTTAAGACGTTTTATGACTTTTTATGACTCCGCGGAAACCCTGGAAGAATAAACACCAACCTCTTTGTTCTTCAGGATCTTCAGTGTGTTTCATTCTGCAGGGTTCTGGATCACTCATGTTCTCACTGTCCTCTTTAATAAACTCAGTCTTTGCAGATTTCAGCTCTTCCTGATGCTCTGATGCTCGTCTTCACTTGTAGCTGATGGGAATTTACAGCATTTATTGGAGAATTACTGTGGGAGGAGCTTCACTGATGATGTAATTGTTGTGGGAGGAGCTTCACTGATGATGTGATTGCTGTGGGAGGAGCTTATCTGCCAAAATAAAAAATATATCAGTTAGTGAGTGTTTTTAAACTAAATGAATAAATCTGTAAAAAATCTGTACATCATGTCTTTCTGTCCATCATAAAGTAACTGATGCTCATTCAATTCATAACCCTAAAATGATTCTCCATCTTCATTCAAATATTTGCATGTTGTTGTGGAGTCTGTCACTTCATTAAAAATCAATCTTGAAGTCTTCATGCCAGAAAATAAACTTTACTATCCAAGAAATTATTTTATCTAAGTCGAGTGATTTTGCAAAAGCAACTCCTGAGTCCAGTATCAAACAAAGGTAATCAATACATTTGTTTTTCTTATGCTTCTGCCCTGAGCCAGATATAATAGTATAATGTCTTTGATAATATTCTCATAGATTTCCCTTATTCCAGTTAATAATCAATACAAATATTCTACAATATGCAGAAATAAAGAAAAACATTCATATCTTAATGTAAATTCTTCCAAATAAAAAACAATGATAAGAAAAACAGTTAAACTCAGAAATTAACGTACATATAGTAATCATCAAATCCCCTCAGTCTGCTGACACCAAAGAAATGAGCTTTAAGTGTCAATTTACAGGAGATCTGAAGACATCAGCATAATAAATGAGGTGAAACCAGAACTATTGTCATGAAATAAAGAGTGTTTTCAGCAGATCTGTTAATATTGATGAGCCTCAGACTATCAACACTCATTCAACAAGCCATTCAGGATCATCAGCAGATCATCTCACTTTATTCTGAGTGTTTGCTGTTAGAAACACATTATTTGAGTCAGGATATATGATAAGCCCGTAAAACTGCTCTATTGAAAAACTTGATAAAGTTTGATTTCATGATAACTACATTCATTACAACAAAGTAATTAGATCATTAAAATGTGCAGAAACTGAAAACGATCATAAAACTTTTAAAAATAAAAATAAATAGTCAAGAACCTTTAAGCCTAGATCTGGTCAAAGTTTCATAAGGTCACACGATCATAAAACTTTTAAAAATAAAGAGCACCACAAGCAATATAAGAGAAACACGGCGGGTTATGCAATACTCGTTCTCTCATCTCAGGGAACCGAGGTTACGTTAGTAGACACAGGAACTGGCCAATAACGAGGCAGCGTTCTGAAGTAGATCCCGGAAACACTGCACTGTGTACAACAACACAGTGTGTTGGAGAAGCGTGTGCAGAGCAGAGGAGCAGTAAATGAAGATATAAACAAACCCAAGAATTTATGATTTCTGTGCTTTTCACATTCACTATGTAATGCGTTTTGATTGGTCTAATAGCTACATTTTATTAAATGCTGCATAAACTAGTTTCAGAGCTCTGTACAGGTCATTATACAAAAACATCTGCGTGTTTTAATTGGAAAGTTAGTTTACATATTTATATAAACAACCTCAAAATAACCACTGGGGAACGTTCTATAACTATTTCTGTTAATATAAAACATTACTATGTTGTTAAAAATAACTATCCTGCAACGTTGTGGGAGCATTATTTTAATGTTGCAAAAAATATATATAAAGAGCATTCCTAGAACATTATTATTTAGTTCCCAAAACAATAACAAAACAGGCAAAAACTAACGTTAGGGGAACGTTCTGTGTTTGCTGGGAAGCCCCTGAAGCAAATGTAACACTTGGCTTTCAGAACTGAAAATTATGGAATTATTCCTGAAGCAAGAAGAATCAGCAGACAATAAAATTGGACAATAACAACAAGCTGTTGATAAAATTATAGTGAGTTTAATCCATCATAACTTGAAGAGTAGAGAAAGATCTCTGAAAAACAATGAATGAGTTAAAATTAATATCAGATTCATGTCTCTGTTAAAAGTGTTACGGCCTCTTCTTCAGCTCCTGAACATGAAAGGCTTTTTCCAGTGTAATTTTTCTGGTGCTCTTCTTCTGAATGAGAAGGCAGAAGTGATTTCAGAACGAAGGCCCGAGTGAAACTCTTCCCGCATTGATCACGTGTGTAAAGTTTCTCTCTGCTGTGGACTCTCATGTGAATCTTCAGACTTGATTTACAAGTGAAGAGTTTAGGCTTCTGTTTCTCCTTTCTCGTTCACGTCCATCAGGTCTAAAAGAAACATTAAATCATGTGAGATTTCAAATGAGAGACAAATGTGAAATGAAAAGTGAAGCTCAAAGTCAAGATCACTGATGAGTTCAACAGTCATTTTAGGCCCTGTCCACACGGAGACGCGTTTCGCTGTATACGTATATATTTTTTATCGTATTGGCGTTTCGTCCACACAAATCCGGCGTTTTCGGAGACTGAAACCGCTCTTTTTTGAAACCGGGTCCCAAGGTGGATAAATCTGAAAACGCCGCCCTTGCGTTTTCGTGTGTACGGCCAATCCGTATATTTTGTGAAACGATGATGTCATCACACCAAGTGTCAGCTAGTCAGACACCGTTAAGTCACAGCAACTGCATTTATGGTTTTTCATATTGTTCAACAAAGTTCTTGATTAAAAAAGAAAAAAGAAAAGAAAAAAGAAAAAAGAAGCTACTGTGCCTAATATTATTATTGTTGTATACAGCGCGCAAGGTTTATGCGCATGCTTTAAGTCTTCTTCTCCGTTTTTAGTGTATGTCTGTGGCAGAATTATAGCGCCACATACTGGTCTGGCATGTATACTACATCGTTTTGAGTCGGTTTCAGTGGTTTCGTGTGTACGCAGATATTTCTTGAGACGACGCCGTGTTTACGGAATTTTTTTTTTGAACGGGGAAAAAAAATATCGGATAGGGAAAGCTCTGGCTTCGTGTGGATGTGGCCTTAATCTCATCAAATCTGGTCAACAACTGCTGTGCACGATTATGATCTATTTTAATGTCATGAAGATGATTTGTGTTATAAATCACTAGTTTGGTCATGAAACAATGTAAATCTGGTGAGCATCAGCATGTTCTTCATCATGAAGAATGAATGAGGAATCAAGAATAAACACCAACCTCTTTGTTCTTCAGTATCATGATGTTTCATTCTGCAGGTTCTGGATCACTGGCGTTCTCTCCGTCCTCTCCTTCCAGATGCTTTCTGGCAGTTCTGCTAAAAATTATAATATACATGATGAGAGATGATCAATAAATATGTCTGATTCTACAAAAAGTACTAATAAATAACAAAAAATAATAGTGACATTGATCCTGTGTCACCAACGGTTGCAAGGAACACACGATGAAGATGAAGATCAGGTGTAACGGTCTTTAAGAATCCACCCATACATACAATGCATCTTAACATATTATCTACATTAATATTAAAATCACTAACAATTATGACTTTATCTGCACTTTATCTCTGATGGAAAGTCAGCAGATTCTTTGATAAAGTCTGTATGGTGCCCTGTATACAGTAGCAGCACAAATCTCAAATGTGATTTTTTACACTATATTGTTACATTAAGCACCAACAATTGCAAGGAACAGACGATGAAGATGAAGATCAGGTATAACATCTTTAATAATCCACTCAGAAGGTAATACAAACAAGATGACAAAAAACAAAAAAAAATGACAAACACCTGTGCAGAACAAATTAATGATCATGACGACAGGTGAGTGGCGGGAAAACTAAGACAAAGGTGAACACATGACTGAGAAAACTAACTAAAAGTCCATGAAAATGCAACTAACTGAACAGAACTGTGACATCTGTAACTCAAGATCTTCAGATCGCGCAGTATAACATGGATAATCAGGTTTTGTCGAAGCCACAGCAACAAACTATTTTATTCAATTGTTTTTAATGATCAAAACCAACTTAAATGAACTAGGGCTGCAAATAATTCATGAAATTATTAATAACAAGCAGATGTTAGAAACAGAAAGCTGATTTACATTCATCTGTTTAGTCACATGATGTCCGGGGGACAAAGTATGAAAGCCTGTTTCCATCACAGTTGCGCAAATAATGTAAATATGGAAGTCACAATAATGAGAAATGGTGTCATACTTAAGACTTAGTATCTTATAATAATTAGAAACTTTATCTTAATAACTTAACATTGCATGATAACGAGATGCTTTCTCATAATTATAAAACAATATCTCATAATAATGTGAAAAAAAATGTGAAGCAGAATGCAAGCAACCACCAAGATGTCCTGTTGCTCATCATGGCTGTTAGGAAACTAACTTACACAGGAGAGACTTAAATGATCAGCACATAAAGATGAACTACTTACTGTGATCTCAGACTGTGATTGTTTTCCATTTGAGTGAGTAAAGAAGATGGATCATGGTGATCCGGTTTCTCCACTGTATGGATATTCATGTGTCGCTTCAGGTGAGTTTTAAAAGAGAAACTTGTTCCACATTGATCACACGTGTGCGGCTTCTCTCTGCTGTGGATCCTCTCATGTGATTTCAGATTTGATGATCGACCGAATCTCTTGTCACAGTGTGAACACTTGTAAGGTTTTGCTCCAGTGTGAATTATCTGATGCACTTTTAAATCACTCGCTCTAGTAAAAGTCTTCTCACACTCAAAGCACACGTACTCTCTCACACCAGTGTGAAATTTCTCATGTGTATGTAAATGTTGCCGCTGTGAAAAACTCTTTCCACACACAGAACATGAATGCGGCTTCTCCTTCGTATGAACTCTCAGGTGTGACTTCAGCTCTGATGCCCTAAGAAATGTTTTCCCACACTGATCACATGTGAACGGCTTCTCTCCGGTGTGGATCCTCATGTGTTCTTTAAAGTGTGAAGAATGACTGAAATCTTTCCCACATTGATCACATGTGAACGGCTTCTCTCCGGTGTGAACTCTCATGTGAACATTAAGATGATGTTTTTGTGTGAAGCTCTTCCCGCACTGATCACATGAGAACGGCTTCTCTCCAGTGTGGATCCTCATGTGAATCTCAATACGTTGTTTGTTTGAGAATCTCTTTCCACATTGATCACATGAGAACAGCTTCTCTCCAGTGTGAACTCTCATGTGAAGCTTAAGATGATTTTTTTGTGTGAAACTCTTCAAGTATTCTTCACTCTCCTCGTTCTCTTCCATCAGATCTGAAGTGAAAGAAAAAAAATCATCAAAATAATACAAAGAGAAAAAAAATGAAGTGAAAGGACATTAAAGTAGACAACTGCTATAAAAATATTACCATTGTGCTGTTTTTTAAAAAAAATTATTAATTAAATAAAGTTAAATAAAGCGAGTTTCCCTGTGTTCCAGTTTGAGTTTGGTGAACTCAATTCTCGCTCTGCTTGCCACAGAAACGTCACACTGTGGCCTCTTAGTTCAATTACAATAACACAAGCTTTTTGCAGTCCAGTGGAGCAGATTGTATATTATTATATTTTGGATTTATTATTATTTGTTATACATTGAATTTATCTTAACAAAAAAACACACCACAGAGTGTGACATATGACAACAGTGTCTGTAGAAATTTTACATGCTGAAAGTCTAGAATGATCCTCTCGTTTAAAACTCCCCATATTATATTAACATATAACCTTTATTTCGCTATTAAACATCTAAATTATTCAGGGAACTACACTAACCTTTTCCACTGGTGGCACTTGCGCTACTAACTTTTTCAGTTACTGGCGCAAAACATGATTTGGTCGCACAAATTATTTATAGTAAGCCGCTCTGGATAATAATGAACAATAATGAAACTGTATTGCATACAGATGTGCTTTTTATTTTACTTGCCATCTTTTAAACCACATGCCTTCTTGTTTTCTTTAACATTGGTTGGGATAGATTTACTGCAATAGAATTACAGTACACAATAAAGTGCAAAATGAATTTCTTTTGGATTTCAATTGGCTATGGTTGGCACAGATGGGCAGACTCCTGAAAATAAATATAATCCATAAAATAATGTAATAGATATTCAGCAGCTATTGACTTTTCGGACATTTCCTCTTTGGCTATATTAGAAGCTACATTTAACTTAATTATCAATTCAGATTCTTGACTTGCTCGGTTTGCTAAATCTTGACGCTGAAATGCAGTGGGGAGTGCTGCT
Organism: Leuciscus leuciscus; assembly: GCF_965113295.1. Taxonomy (NCBI): domain Eukaryota; kingdom Metazoa; phylum Chordata; class Actinopteri; order Cypriniformes; family Leuciscidae; genus Leuciscus; species Leuciscus leuciscus. The sequence continues at coordinate 19,863,418 of NC_138725.1, read as the reverse complement.
GTGTCACGGGATATGTACCTGTCTCTACACTTTGCGTGCTTCATACTGTCATTGTGAAGCTTCAATGATTCGTGTTTGAATTGTTTTGACGCAGTTACAAATTTGGACAGTCCTGCAATTGAAGGCCCACAGAATTTACAGTACACAGTGCATTTCTCCGTCTTGGTACCTTAACCACTGGTATTCTTCAAGCCACTGGTGTCGAAATTCATATGTCCGTATCGTTTTTCCCGCGTGTGCTTTTCCTGACGAATCCTTCTCAGCCTCATCATTCTCACTCACAGACTCCGTTTGACATGTCGAATCGACATCAAGTGATGGTTCTGTTACACTTGAACTTCCCTTCTTAAAAAAGGGAGTCAATTGTCCGCTTCATTTCAACACGTGCAGATTGTAGGCTATGTTGAGATATGCGATTGCTGCGTGTGTCTTAACGAGAGTTTTATTTTATTTTATTTTTTTATCAACGTTAGGCTACGCCTACACCATTCCGGGAGGGGGAGGGGGAGGGGGGGGGGGGGGGGGGTCTAGATTGTAGATTGTCTGTCTACAATCTAGACAGACAAAAACAATAATTCTGATAACACGGCAGATGAGATGGACTTGGTAATTGTGATAATGTGATACAGAACATTGTTCTGTTTAATTTTCTGACAATGTATGCCATATTGCAGTTCATATTCCAGCATATTCCATTGTCTTCCCAAACTTCCCAAACTAGCCTATTAAACACATAAACCTTTTAAAACTGTTGTTGAAAACGAATGCTTATATTTATGCAAAGTTGATAGACTTCCCCATCGTTTATTTTTTAGTTTTTCAGTTTATAGTTCAATGCTATTGCTGTAATTGTCAAAAACAGAAATAAAACAAAAAAGAAGTATTTGTTCTGAATATCAGTTATCAGGGACATAAATAGGCAAATAATCGGCATTGGTAGGGATGCAAGATATATCGTCCACCATATCGTATCGACTGATATATGTTCATTTTTAAAGGGCACCTATTATGACTCTTTTCACAAGATGTAAAATAAGTCTCTGATGTCCCCAGAGTGTGTATGTGAAGTTTTATGTTATGTTTAAATTGTCATTTTTTGGGGCTCAGAAAAACCCGCTGTTTTAGTGTGTATCTCTTTAAATGCAAATTAACTGCTGCTGCACGGCACAGGGGGCGGAGCCTCACGAGCTCGCACTCAGAAGAACCAGAAGGACAATCTCAGCAGAAACTCTCAGTTACGGTGTTCATTTCGACTCAGACAATAATGCCCACAGAGCCAGAGTATATATGCTGTATAGAGATAGAACAGGTATGGTTTAGTTTAATTATGGTTATAATTTATTTGTCATCTGCTTTTATCCACTATTAAAGGAGAACTCCGGTCAATTTTAACATTGATCAAATTTTTTTTGTAAATTTGGAGTGCTGTCAATACAGAGAACAACGACAAAAATCGGTGTTGCCTACACCGTGTTATCCTCTTTTTAAAATTTGCACCCTGTTGACTTCAATGGGGCAAGTTTTAATCCTGCGTTTAGCCTCTTAACATCCTTGATGTGTCATTACAAGTGCACCAGCCAATGTGAGTGATTCCTTCAGAGTGAACACGAGTGAATCTGACTGCAGTAAATGTGAAAGATATGAATAAAAATGATGTTATTTCAGCCAGCGCACATACCTGTATTTACATCCTGTTTTCGGTCGAAGTCCATAGTAATCGATTGTCGAGTTCACGCGCGTGATCATAGGTAACTAAACCTATGCGCGTGAACTCGACAATCGACCGGAGTTCTCCTTTAATACAAGCCTGCTGTAGCAAACCCCGTCCGAATGATGACCAAAATATACTGACGAGTTCAGTGAAGTTTATTGTACATCATACAAAAGATGAGCGTTAGTTTTACTCCAGAGAATCACAGTAAGAGCTGAATAAACAGTACAAGAAGTGAGCATTAAAGTCTTATTCATAAACTCTCTCTCTCTCCCTTTCATTATCATCAACATACACAGCGAAGTACACAAAACACTCGTTACAACTAACAGTAAACAAATATATACACACCTTTTCAGTGGGTGCTAAATAAACTGGTAAACCTTATATCCGTAAAATGACTCAATGAGCTGTCATAAAGAGCGCGCTCTCACTTTCATTTCTGCCGTGGTCAGTAACGTTAGTCCTGTCGCTCTGAAGACCGTAAGCTGGATCACAAACAGTACAGATCCATCCTTGAGTAACAACGGGAGTAAATGAAGACTGCTATGTTCATTCTTACATCCAACAACAACACACCTCAATCGCTTAGGAGACATTCTTGTCTACAGCGGCTCAAGCGTCAAACAATGGCGGACTCTGTGTCCAGCTCACTCAGGGCGGGGCTATGCTCAAACTGAAGTGTCAATCAACAGTCATGGGAGGGGCCTGTGCAATTCTACGTCACATTGCACCGAATCTGAGAACAGCTCGTTCTGAGACAATGCTTATGATTTATTGAGATTGTAAAAAAAAAAAACACTGGGTGGATTTTTTATTATTCTAGGGTGGTTTTGTGCACACACTGCCAACACACATTTATGTTCAAACACCATGTAAAAGTGAATTTTGCATAATAGGTGCCCTTTAATGTTATCGTTATCGGCCCAATAAGAAAATTTGGCCAATATATTAAAGCCAATAAATAATGGATTATTTCCTTCAGATGAGTGATGAGAGTTTTAAATTGCTTAAAATATGATTGGAATCACTTCCAAAAGGAAAATACAGTTCAGTGCAACATCTGCAGTGCAAGTCTATCATATAGGCTACATAAAATTATGATAGAACATTATAATTGTGTGTTTGGGTCATGGCTTTTAACGGTGAGACTTTTGTAATCAGGCTCTCAAAAATTATAAACACATTTGGATTTAGATTTATCGGCAAATATATCGTTATCGGCTTTCACATATGAAGAATGATCAGTTATTGAACAAAATTTTTATATCGGTGCATCCCTTGGTATTGGTTATAAACAACAGTATTGTCGATCACTTAATATCTGGGCTCTTTTTACAGCATGATTGGAGGACAAGAAAATAATCTCAATCCATTGTCTCCTTTTTTACACAAATGCCACAGTGTTGACCACATTCATCTACCCTGTTACCAAAGATATTATAAGAAGACTAATCTCTATATCTATGAATAATTAGGGTTGGGTATTGTTTGGCTTTTTTACGATCCCGGTGCCAAATCGATACTTTTTTAAAACGGTACCAGTGCCTGAACCGATACTTAAAAAAGAGCCACAAAACAACGGTGAATGACATTACATTACGCTTACAATTCTGTCTGCCATTAATTTACTTGATACAGTATGTTTATTGCAAAAAAACAAAGAAAAAGAAAAAAAGAAACAACTGTTGTAAACTATGAAAATCAAAAAATGTGAACCAGATATAAATTTAATATAAAAGAGCTAAAATTATATCTGGTTTGACCTGATGTTGACAATAAATATGAACATTTCTCAAACCTCACTTTACTGACCATTCTTTGAAAACCAAAAATGAAACTTTTATACCCATTTCACAGTTTAACTGTTTATCTAAAAGTGATGAAGTGCTTGAATGTTTCTAACATGAATGTTCTTCAACATCATGAATGAATGAAGAATAAACACCAACCTCTTTGTTCTTCAGGATCTTCAGTGTGTTTCATTCTGCAGGGTTCTGGATCACTCATGTTCTCACTGTCCTCTTTAATAAACTCAGTCTTTGCAGATTTCAGCTCTTCCTGATGCTCTGATGCTCGTCTTCACTTGCAGCTGATGGGAATTTACAGCATTTTTTGGAGAATTGCTGTGGGAGGAGCTTCACTGATGATGTGACTGCTGTGGGAGGGGCTTCAATTATGGTCAATTTTAGTGGGAGGAGCTGATCTGCCCAAAATAATAAAAAAATATCAGTTACTGAGTTAACGTTAATGCTTTTATACTTACTGATATACGGATTTAAAACAATGTAATACAATTATTCAAAATATTATTAAGGTAAGAAAGACAGAAATAAATGTAAATATAGTAACCATCAAATCCCCTCAGTCTGCAGACACCAAAGAAATGAGCTTTAAGTGACAATTTACAGGAGATCTGAAGACATCAGCATAATAAATGAGGTGAAAACAGGAACTATTGTCATGAAATAAAGAGTGTTTTCAGCAGATCTGTTAATATTGATGAGCCTCAGACTATCAACACTCATTCAACAAGCCATTCAGGATCATCAGCAGATCATCTCACTTTATTCTGAGTGTTTAACTGTTAAAAACACATTATTTGAGTCAGGATACATGATAAAAGCCTGTAAAACTGCTCTATTGAAAGACAATATTGTAATTTCTCACACTATGACATGCATAAAACATCAATAACACAAAACATTCACTAATCACACTCATCTTCCTCAACCACTACAGATCAATAACAGCAGCATAACGTCCAAATTAATCTAAATATAGCTACTTTGATCTTATGATAACTACATTAATCACTATAAAGTAGTTAGATCATTAAAGGGATACTCAAACCTGTATGAATTTCTTTCTTCTGCTGAACAGAAAGGAAGATATTTAGAAGAATGTCAGTAACCAGACAGGAAAAAAAATATACTATGGAAGTCAATGGGACCAGAAACTGTCTGGTTACTGACATTCTTCTAAATATCTTCCTTTCTGTTCAGCGGAAGAAAGAAATTCATACAGGTTTGAAACAACATGAGGGTGAGTATATGATGACAGAATTTTCATTTTAAAGTGGAGTATCCCTTTAAAATAGTAACGCACAGAATTGATATACATTTATATGCACAGAAATTGAAATTGATCATACAACTTTCCAAATAGTTATGGGAACTAAGGGAATTATGTTCCAAAGAGTTGCACTATTGTTCCTAGGGTAAAACGCTATTCATATTTATTAGTATTGATTTACTGTCTCACGTGGCTCATTATAGGCTCAATGTAAAGCATTTAGCAGTCTCTGTTCCAGTATGACACTTGATTTTTGAATTATTTGATTTTCACTTGATTTATTTGAGATTGATTCCCATTTCAATTCCCCTCACTGATCTCAAACTGACTTTGACTTCTGACTTGACGAAACAATCACACAAACGAACACAAAATCGCTCAGGTATGAATGAACTCAACATATTCTCCTCATGCTCGCTGCTGCTGCACTAAATATGTTTATTTCAGTAGGAAGACGCCAGAAAAGACGCACAAGTATCGCTGTGATCGATGAAAACAATTAAATGAGCCTGTCGTTTAATCAAACAGTAAAGTGTGTGTGATGGAGTGTAAATATGAGAAATACCTTGAACTGCTCTCCTCACCTCAGAAGACTCGATGCTGAAACTCAATGAGACGGCGCGCGCGGTGACGTCATCGGCCGCCAACAGTGGATGATCAAAGACGCGCCAAATATTTCATCCTCAGTAAATAAGTAAGCAATTAAAACAATTTCAAATTGTAATGACTTTAATTGGTTTACACTAAATGATGTATAAAATTAAATCTTACCCTCGTGAGATGTTTTTTAATGTTTTTTCTATCAACTATTTCTCCTTTATTTTATTTTTATCTTTGTTTTAGTTAGTTACGCATTGCTAACTTCTTCCTTTATTCTGTATGTTCAGATGACATTGAACATGTTGTTACATTTTGTAATTTTTTTTTTTATAAATCTGTTACAAAATTGTATACCATGATTGTCATCTCTGTACTGTTTGCAAGCATAATAAAATAAAGTAAATAAAAAAACGTGCCAAATACCCAGGGCATAAAACAAGGACATGCGGCGGCTCCATTCTTATTTCTTCGAGACTGTCCTCGCTACTATGGCAAGCCGTTTAGCATTAAATACCCCTGGCTCTACTGGTCGTAGTTTAGGTTTAACTAGTCAAAATTCAAATTATATCTTAATTCCAATTTCGACTCGTCATAATATACATTCGAGATATCTACAATACTATTTTGACTAGTCATATTCTTCCATTGACTTCCACTGGAAAATATTTCCGGATATCTTCAAATGAGTTTTGAGTTTTTAAAGATATCTAAAATTGATTTTGTACTAGGCATAATCCTAACTAGAGATATCTCAAATTACAATAGTGATAATTCAATTAGAGATATCTCTAACTGAATTATTAAAATGATCAAGATATCAAGATATCTCTAACTGGTTTTTGGCTAGTCATAATCAAATTGAAGATATCTATAATTCATAATTTTTAAATATATCCAAAATACATGTGTAGATATCTGAAAGCAATTGTTTACTAGTCAAATTACAATTGTAGATACCTTGAATTGGATTTTTGACTAGGCAAAACTTAATAAGAGATATCTTGAATTGGAATTATTCCTAGTCAAATCTCATTTAAAGATATCTGCAATTCTGTTATGGAACTGATTTTTGACTAGGAAGTCCTTTCTTTGGAGATATCTGCATTTAGCTTTGTGACTAGGAAGAATTAACATTCTGACTAGTAAAAATTACTTTAAAGATATCTAAATTGTCTAAAGCTAAGCACCGCCTTTTCTTTTCTAACCAATCCTGATGTGCATTTTGGAACCCAGCGGTCTTCAGGAGCACGCCGGAAACGAAAAGTCGAAAACGACTTACACTCTGGGATTGATGTTTTCAGGCAATATTACTGTAAAATGCAGGATATTAACACTTGGATTATAACTGCATTATTTGCTAACGGACATCACGGGTATGTTTTCCGTTATTGTTAATGAACAGTTTTCTGAAGTAATATTACAATGGTCAGAATGCTATAGAATTTGCACTAAATAATTTACATCCATGTTTTAATGTTGTCATATGGAAGCTTGTTTCCCCCACAAAATAAAACATTTTTCAAAAGACAATTGCTACTTTTTATCTTACAATTGTGAGTTTACATCTCGCAATTCTGACTTTATTTCTCAGAATTGCGAGATATAATGTCAGAATTGCGTGAAATAAAGTCGCAATTGCGTGTTATAAAGTCAGAATTGTGAGATATAAAGTCAGAATTGCGTCTTATAAAGTCAGAATTCTGACTTTTTTTTCTCAGAATTGCATGTTTATATCTCGCAATGCTGACTTATAATATGCAATTGGGAGATATAAAGTCAGAATTGCATGATATAAAGTCGCAATTGCGTATAAAGTCAGAATTGTGAGATAAAAACTATTCTGAGGTAAAAAAAAAAAAAGTAGAAAATTTTAAATTCCTTAGAATTGGACTTTATATCTATAGTTGTGAGTTTATATCTCACAATTCTGAGAAAAGATGTCAGAATTCTGACTTTATAAGACGCAATTGCGACTATTTCACTCAATTCTGACTTTATTTCATGCAATTGTGACTTTATTTCACACAATTCTGACTTTATATCTCGCAATTCTGAGAAATAAAGTCAGAATTGCGAGATGTAAACTCACAATTGTGAGATAAAAATGTGGCGGAAACAAGCTTCCATATTGTCATAATTGTTGTGAGAATGATGGTTATAAGATCAAATGAATATTTCAGGAAGAGAGCAGTTTTCTGCTGTAATCTAAAAATGTTCTTCTAAAAAAACTTCTTGTAACGCTAACGTTAAGGCCTATGATGCTGTAGAGCTGCTATGATCTGTCGTAGAAACATAGAATTGTAGAAACATGATGGTAATTAGATTAAGGTAATAAAACACATGAGAATGTGGAGTCCCATGATATCCCATCATTCTCTAACACATTGATAGAACAAATAACTGTTACTAACCCTTAACCTAAACCTGTTAACTGCCACGGGCCCACCGGTGGGCCCAAAGTCATTACATATTTAAAACAGTAATATCCTATACTAAACCTAAACTATATATCATTTGAAAGCTTACAATCTCTAGCTTTCATATTTGGTGACTGATTTTCAAAAAAAAATACAGAGGAGCCGTAATTTATCAATTTGCAACAAGACTATTTTCATATTCCTAAGGCGTGTTCAGACCTTTATTTTGAAATAGCAATGACCATTTTTATGTGATTCTTAGAGGTTGAATTCATATCAAAATCTGCCAAACTTCCCATATTACTTCTGAATAGAATGTCTACTTCATAAATTGTATGAAAATTGTGGAAATAATGGTTCAGATGATCACTCAAACCACATATGGAAATGGAGGCGCCCTTATATGGGCAGTAATGGAGTCTGATTGTCACCTAGTGAAAAATGTTTGGTACTGCGTCCAAACAAAATCTTACTGAAAGCTCATTTTTTGAGATATCAACCTAAATTTTGAAACACAACTTGTTCAGATTTTTGACCTTGATTTTTTTTGCAGTTTTAGAGTCACCCAGGTTTTAAATATATATATTTTATATAAAATATGAATAATATTTTTTTTTACATTTTACATTTCCATAAACTCAAACTTCTATAACTTTTTTTTCTGTTTCACTTTCTTAATTTATTTCACTTCTACAAAAATCTGCCAAATGTCTTCTTTAAAACAAGACCAATTGTATGTCTATACTCCAAAGCATTCTTTAACTACAACCATTTAAGTTCGAAACATTTTCATGTCTACTCAAAAAAAGGGGGGTGACAGTATGACCTTGTATATGTGACTTGACAAAAAGTAATGTGTGACTAAATTAATGATTAAATCAATTTAGCAATTTGGCGTTGTCTCCACTGGAAAAGTGCCCAGGAGGGACACCACTGGAATCATCAAAAGAACTGAAGTGGCATAAACTGAGACTGGTAAGAGACAAAGTCTAAATTGTTAAAAGGTAAAAGAGGGGGATGTTAAAGGAACACTGTGGTGACTAGTCCAGATTACTAGTCCAGAGTAGTACTGGGATACTAGTCTGGGCCGGGTTTCCCGATAACGATGTATCTTAGCTCTTAAGAGCGCTCTCTACGTGCAAGGTTACGAACGCTCGCAGCAATTCCACGAGCGTTTCCCAAAAATGCACTTAACATGAACGCGCGAGAACGCGCTCTACGTGCTACTTAAGAGTCGCTGTCCATTCGCGAAGTGCTGAAATATAACCATATATGGAATCGTATTCTGAACGTTTAACCTAATAATTGTCATCTGTTGTGGATTAGCAATCAAGACAAGTCTATATAGGCACTTATAGGCAGAGGCACTGACAAAATGGCTAAAAAAAATAAATAAAAATAAGATACCTTTCAAAAAGATGAAATGAATGTCCTTTTAGAGGAGATAGAACAAAGATGTCATTTTTAACAGATTTAAAGGATTTCTTTTATTTATTTTTTGTTCATTCATTTCATTTTGATTAAAATTATTAGATTAAATTATTTCTATTTTTTTTGTTTTGTTTTCTGACCTTTTTAATTATTTAATTTATACATTAATTTAACCAACAACAAAAAAAGAGTAATAAAGTGTACAATAAAGTACAATCAAAACCTTAAATTATAATCACATTGCATTTGAATAAAGTTAAAGGTGTAATCTGCCGGTTGTCCTGCAGGTGTCCTCGTAAATCTGTCTTCTTACGATGCACTTGGTGATGTACGATTACTCCAGAGCACTCGTAGTTCTACGAAGATTTTCAAGTGCTACTTAAGCTACGATGCTTTTGGGAAACAGACCATAATATTAAGATCAGTCGTACGATCGTTTTTACGATCAACTTAGGCTTACGATGCTTTTGGGAAACGCAGCCCAGGTGGGTTCAGTTAGTAGTGTAGTGGGGGAAACCCAGAGGGTCTGTTTGATCAAATTTGTGAGCAAGTTGTGAGTGCTCACCTTTTTCAGTTGGTGAAATGGAGGTGAAAACTGATCTCTCTAGAGATGTGTAGAGTTATATAGGCCCATTGAAGAGTGAGTGTCAATTGAAGGGTTGGGGTCAGAATACCTTGTCTCTTCAAATATCTATCTATATATATCTATCTATCTATATATATATATATATATATATATATATATATATCCTTTTTGAATGATTACTTTATTCTTATTAAAAAAACAATAACCAAGACTATGCATGCTATCATAATCATTTCTGTATTCATTGAGTGGATCAAATATACTGTACAGAACATGTGCCCGTCTCGCCACAATGGGGAGCAGAGCATTCAGCCGCTCTGCTCCCCGCCTTTGGAATTCCCTTCCACTTCATCTCAAAAATATGGATTCTTTCCCTCATTTCAAAACTGGACTCAAAACCTTTCTGTTTAAACAAGCCTATTCATTGTAGCATCCATACATTTGTAATTCTACTTGATTTTAAATTGATTTTAATCTACTTTTTGTATAACTTTATTATTTGTTTATTGTATTCACTTTTATGTATGCCTGTACGGTGACCTTTTAAATAAAATGTATTATTATTATTATTATTATTGTATATATATCCATGTACCCATATGGTTTCTGTGTTTAACCATTTTACAATGTGTGCCCTTGGGTCGTGTTCACATGCAAGGGGCCTTTTGATGATGATTCTCTTGGGATTCAGAGAGCGGCGAGAGAGACTCTGCACCCATGTGTTGCTCTATATATCTATCTTAGTTGACTTGTATAAGTTCAAGGCTCAATTTCTACACCATTTCATCTGCTTTTCATTAAGTGAACATCCTCATGTGTATTTCTCTAGGGAGTAAAGGGGGATATTGTCGTGCCGTTGATATGTATTAATGCACATGGAAACGCGGGTGGAATGAGCCACGACAAGGAGAGTCTTTTCACAAGTTTTACTGAAGTTCTTCGGACACAGATGCAAGTTACAGTTCACAGCACACTCACCAACAGTGTTACGTTCATGAACACAGACTTATAATCAGGTTGCTGCAGCTGATAAGCGCTCTTGCTCCGGCACTGGACGGCAGTTTTTCCGACGTGCGATGAGCATGCGAGCGAGAACAACAACTAACGTTACCAACGTAACTTCATGCTCTATACTTAGGAGTGCGTATCTGAACATCCAATGAGCTACAAGAACACAGTAGGCAGTTAAGGGACTTAAAGGGCCAGGTTACAACACTATCCCCCCTCTTTTAGCAATACTGAGTCCCTTCAGTATAAATAACCCAAAAACAGTAACCAAAACAGTAACTAAAAAATTTTACATGTAATAATGAACAGTAAGTACCTTTAGCCTGGAAAAGTCCTCAAAGGCGTTAACTCTGAAATAACAGTCCATAAGTGCTTGCACTTAACTAAAGTCTGGAACAGTCATTCTCTTTTCTCTTAATCATTGTATCTTGCAGGCTTACGAATTTCTCTTCCTTTGTTTGTCCTCTTGATTGTTTCTTCTTGTCCTAGGTCTAACATAAACCCAAGTTCTCTTTCTTTTCTTCTTCGTCGGCGAGCTGCTGGCTGACGTTTTCCTCCTTTGTCCAGGTTTTCCTTGGGCTCCAGGTCAGAAGATACTGAATCTGTTTCACTACTGTCCTGGGTTGCGAGCTGTTCAGGTTCAAGCTGAGGTTCTTGAATGATAGGATTATCCGGGGTGCTCTTTTGCAGAATCTGACTCCTTTGGCGCTTAACCCATGCTGGAATCACCTCACAGTCATAAGGTTTGAGACGATCATGATGCATGATTCTCTTGTGTCGTAACCCCTGAACCTCATAAAGTACAGGGCCACGACAGGCAGATATCACCACGGGCCCTTTCCAAGGTGCTTGGAGTTTTGGACTTTGTCCCTTCTTTTTGGTGCTGTCCCTAATATACACAAGATCTCCCACACTATACATCCTCTCTTGAGCCCTGAGATCATAAGTCTTCTTTTGGCGTTGTTGAGCTGTTCGAAGGTGCTCTCTGGCAGTGTCGTGTGCTTCTTTTAAGCCTTTTTCCAAGTTGTACAGGAAATCTGGAACTCCCAAACTATCTGACCTCTGCTCTGCTATGCCAGACCACAGATCTTGAGGTTGGTAGACTTCCCTTCCGAGCATGAGCCTATTTGGTGTGAATCCGGTAACTGCATGCTGGGAGCTACGATACGCTGATGTAAGGAGAGGAAGATGCACATCCCAGTTTTTCTGATTCTGGTTCACATAGCAGCGGATCATCTGCAAGAGTGTACGGTTGAACCGCTCAACTTGCCCATTTGAGGCAGGATGGTAAGGGGTCGTCCTTGTTTTTGTGATCTGCAAGAGACTACAAACATTCTTGAATAGTGAACTTTCAAAGTTGCGACCCTGGTCTGTGTGCAGTTCAAGTGGTGCACCGAACCTGGAAATGAACTCGTAAACTAGTGTCCTAGATGTAGTTTCTGCCCCTTGGTCTGGAACCGGAAATGCTTCCACCCATCGAGTGAATTGATCAATGATGATGAGAACATACTTGTTACCAGAACTGGACACAGGAAATGGACCCAGTATATCGAGATGGATCCGATCCATTGGGGCCCCTGCTTGGTAATTTTGAAGCTTGGCTCTCTTAGTAGGTCCTGTAACTTTGCAAGCATTGCAGTGTTGGCACCGTTGTATGTACAAATGTACATCTCCACCCATGCCATACCAGTGAAAACTCTGACGGAGTCGCTCTAACGTCTTGCCTTCCCCCAAATGGCCAGACTGGGGCGGGTTGTGGCAGGCTTGCAACACTTCTGTTTTCATTGAAGCTGGTACTAGTAGCAGCAAGGAAGGGCTAAGTCCTCCAGGCCTTTCCCAACGATAGAAGAGAACCCCTTGATGTGATTGGACTTGCGGCCAACACAGCCAGTATTTCCTTACTGCTGGACTTTTCAATGCTACCTGCTCTTTTGTGGGAAGGGTTTCACTCTCTTTCCACTCATGCAAGATTGAAAGATCAGGATCAGCTTTTTGTTCTTGAGCCAGCTGTTGTTTGGTAATGGTTTCTAACCAGTTAACACGTGGGGCTCCAAGCAACTCTGAAGCTGGCCTGTTCTCTTCACCTGTGCAAATGTCATTGTGTTCCTCTGTTTCACACTCAATGCGCCTTACTGCTAGTGGCACAACGTCATCAACATCTTCTTCAAACCTCTCCCAACGATCATGAAGTCTTTGGCAGTGTTGGCAACCTCCACATGGCAAATCTGAAACATCCTCCCCCGCCTGATAACAGTTACACATATTGTGGACCTCGCCCTCACGTCTTGACATCGCATCAGCATTTGAATGGTGTTTTCCAGCCCTATGCTCAATGTCAAAATCATACTGGCTCAGCTCTTCCAGCCATCGTGCAAGCTGTCCTTCAGGGTGTTTGAAACGGAACAACCAGGTCAGACTGTTGTGATCGGTGCGCAAAAGGAACTTCTTGCCAAGCAGGTAGTGTCGAAATTGGCGGGTGTAGCAAACAATAGCTAGCAACTCTCGTCTTGTTACACAGTATCTCCTCTGAGCTGGGGTAAGGTGGTTACTGGCGTAGGTGATAACTCTCTCCTCTCCCCACTGGAGTTGTGATAACACTGCTCCGATGCTGTGATTTGATGCATCTGTGTCCAGGATATATTTCCCTTCCGCAGAAGGATACCCAAGTATCGGTACAGAAGTTAACTTTTCCTTGAGCTGTGTGAAGGCATTTTGGTGCTCCTCAGTCCACAGGAATGTTACTTCTTTTCGAAGGAGTTCATTCAGAGGGCTGGCCAACTCAGAGAATGCCGGGACAAACTTCCTGTAGTAGTTACACAGTCCAAGGAAGGCCTTTAGCTCATGCACACTTGTGGGGGTTTTCCAAGCTTCCACATCCTTAATTAAAGCTGGATTGGGGCGTATACCCTCACCACTGACCACATGGCCCAGAAAAAGGACTTCATCTTTGAGTAGATGACACTTTGATGGCTTCAGCTTCAACCCGTAACTGTCGAGGCGTTGGAATACGACTTCGAGATGATCAAGGCTCTCGTCTACCCCTTTACCCAGGATTATGATGTCATCCAAGTAGATTAGAAGGGTTTCCCACTGAAGTCCTCGAAGAACAAGCTCCATTGCCCTTTGGAAAGTGCTTGGAGCATTGCACAATCCGAAGGGCATACGATTATATTCATAGAGGCCATAGCGAGTGATGAAGGCCGTCTTTGCTCTGTCCATTTCATCTACTACAATTTGCCAGTACCCAGACTGGAGGTCTAGGGTAGAGAAAACACAAGCACCACCAAGAACATCAAGACATTCCTCAATCTTGGGGAGAGGATAAGCATCCTTAATTGTCAGGCTGTTTAGGCGCCGATAGTCGACACACCAGCGGACACCACCATCCTTTTTACGGACTAGCACCACAGGTGATGCCCACTCCGAGGAGGAAGGTGTAACGACTCCTGCTTCCAGCATAGCTTTGAGATGCCTTTCCTCTTCCCCTTGAAACCCAAGGGGAGTCCGTCTTACAGGCTGGCGTACTGGCCTAGCTGCTCCAGTGTTTATCTTGTGAGTGACAGCTGTTAAGAATCCAAGGTCATCATCCGACATGGCAAAGAGAAACCTGTATGAATGCAGGAGCTTAACAAGTCGTTGTTGCTGTTCCTCACTTAATGCCCCGCTTGAAGCAGCATAAAGGGCTTGGAGGTGCTCGGGTAAGTCAGTGGCAGTTGTCAGTCTTCTCAGTTCTGAATAAACTGTGTCATCACTCTGCTCTTGAAGACTACAATCCTCTTCTTGCTGCCTGTAATATGATAAGCTCTCATCTGAATAAGTTTCAACTAAGAGACCAAGGCAGGCTCCTTTCAGTAAGGTAGTTTTGTGGCTGGAAAGATTGCAGAGCCTGACAATCACCCGTTGCTCCATGGTTGTGACAACACTTCCAGAAGCCACAGTTTCCGTGATCAGGTAGGGTTCCAAAACAGCACAGACACCAGGTTTTGGATTGTCAACTTCTCCCCAGACAAGACATTCACTTTCTGGAGGTAACATTGTGTCTGTCTCCAGGACCACTCGTGCAACGTGATAGTCTGTTCCATCACCGCCAACGATCCTAGCAGGAACCAGCTCCTCCTCAATTAATACTCTGCCACTAGTGTGGATTGTTACATTAGCAGCTTGCAGAAGATCGAGGCCCAGAAGAACAGAGTCACGTATCGGAGCCACAAAAACGTCCCATTCTGCACTCCAGGTACCAATTTGGAATTTAACTTTTAGTCCACCTTTGGCGCTCATGTCTTTCCCTGATTCCACATTATGGAGGCATGTCTGTGTTAAAGCCGTCTGCTTATTTGAGGGAAACTGCTGATACAAGGTTTCTGAGATGACTGTCGCTTCAGCTCCTGTGTCTACAACGGCTTTCACTGGAATGCTGTTCACAGTTGCATCAATGAGCAAGCTTGGGCCTCTACTTGTAGCGCGTCCCACCTGGGGTGTGGGGGACTGACTTCTCCAGCTTACAGAGTCTCTTGAAGCAGTACTGCGGTTGTGATCCTTACTACTCTGACCAGAGTTGGGTGGCGGGGTTGCCAGCCTCACGCACTCTCTGCGAAAATGTCCTTCTTCACCACAGTGATAACACAAACCTGTTCCAACACGGCTGGGACTTGGGGAGTAGGATCTGGTTTGTGCTGCACCTCTTTGTGTTGGAGACCGCCCTCGCCTACTTTCCTGATTTGCTTCCTCCAGCTTTCTTGACTCCTTAGCCACAGGGTTGTCTAGTTTCGATTGCAGCTGCTCCATCTTTTTCATCAGGAGGTGAAACTGGTCAGCAGTCACATAGTTCTTACTAATTCTCTCCACTGTCTCTGTTAGGGATGCAGTTTTCTGCGAGAGAAGGGCTAGCTGGTCTGTAGTGACGTAGCTTGGACTATGCACTCTGCGTGAGGCTGCTGGAGGTTCAATGGACACATCATCATCATCATCTGCCCATGAAATACGCCTGGCTCTGCTTTTTGCATCAACATCACGCCCCACAGTGGCTCGATAATTGTGTTCGTGGGCCTCTACAAGTCTTTGAGCCTCCACTAATGAATGCGGATCTCTGTTCATTACTTCATAAGCCACCTTTTGGTTACGAAGCCCCTTGAGGAAGAAATCTGTGGCAAGTTGGTCTTGCAGATCGAGGTCCACACCAGGGTAGGCTAAGGTGACTAAGCGTTGTACCTCTTCTGCGAACTCTGCTGCCGACTCTTTGAACTGGCGGAGTTCTCCAAGCTTCCTTCTAATTGTGGTTGGGGGGTCTCGTTGACCAAAACGTTGAGTTAGCTGCTCTTTCAGAAGAGTGTAGTCCTCTCGAATATGCTCAGGAAGTGAACAGACATACTTAATTGCTGCCCCCCTCAGGCATTCATGTAAATAATCCACCCTGTGGGCTCCACTCCATCCATACTTCCTGGCCTGCCGTTCAAATGGTACTAGAAATGATTCCCAGTCCCCACTACCATCAAAAATAGCGAGCTTTGCTCTGGGACCCTCTTGAGAAACGGGTTGGCCTTGAAGAAGAGGAATGCTGTGTCTTTGTTCAGCAGCGTAGGTAGGTGGCAGTAGCTGAGAGCCACGCTCACTATTTCGCTGCCTAACACCTGTCTCTATGGAGGGGGTAGCTCTGGTGGGGCCTGAAGTACGTGCTCTCTGTTGTATGACTTCCAGCTCAGCAGCAAACGGTCCACTTGTAATGTTGCGTGACCTCTCTGGATTCTCTAAGGGAAACTGTGAATCACAGTAAGGCGTCCGTCTATCTCTGACAGTGGGCTGCAAACTCTCACGGGTATCCCACCTAGGCGCAGTGGACATGGATGTTTGCGGGGCTTGGGTACTACTTGCAATATGGTGCAATATTGGAGTCATCATCGTTCGCAGTTGCTCATTATTCTTGCTCTGATTTTCGAGCAATGCCTTCAACCAATCTGGAGGCTGGTCGGGATCAGGGGCTGCTGCTGCCATTGCTCCTTGATATAAATCTTCCTGGGACATGTTTTAATATTTCTGTGTTTACTATGTCTCGTGTTTCATTGTCTCGTGTCTCTGTTTTTTTTTTTTTTTTTTTTTTAGCTTTTTTTTTTTTATATATCTTTTTTCTCTTTTTTTTCTTTTTTCTTTAACTTTCTTTTTTTTATATCTTTTTTTTCTTTCTTTTTTTTATATCTTTTTTTTTTATCTTTCTTTTTTTTATATCTTTTTTTTCTTTTCTTTTTCTTTTTTTAATCTTTTTTTTCTTTTCTTTTTTTTTTTTTTTTTTTTTTACTACAGTCAATTATTCTCACAGAAATCTTCCAGGAGCGTTTGATTTTCCTGATGTCTCTGACAGTTCAGTGTAGTTGAGTCAACACAGTTCTCATCGGGTGCGAGGACGTCAGCAAACTCGCGCTTCCGGCCTCAAGTAAACTGTCTGGTCTTGAAGAATGGTGAAGGGCTTTTTATTTATAGTTTTGTCTTAGTTTTTTTTTTCAGTCAATTATCCTTACAGACGTCCTCCAGTAGCATTTGATTTTCTTAATGTCTCTGGCAATTCAGTGTAGTTGAGTCAACACGGTTCTCATCGGGCGCGATGACGTCAACCAGCGCGACTCCGGCCTCAAGTGAAGCGCTAACAAATTAGCATGCCACTGCAGCATCCACTTTTTTTCTTTTTCTTTTAATCAATATCCGATATTCTTCTGGGTTAATTCACGGAGTTTCAACACACTTCTGACACCAGTTGTCGTGCCGTTGATATGTATTAATGCACATGGAAACGCGGGTGGAATGAGCCACGACAAGGAGAGTCTTTTCACAAGTTTTACTGAAGTTCTTCGGACACAGATGCAAGTTACAGTTCACAGCACACTCACCAACAGTGTTACGTTCATGAACACAGACTTATAATCAGGTTGCTGCAGCTGATAAGCGCTCTTGCTCCGGCACTGGACGGCAGTTTTTCCGACGTGCGATGAGCATGCGAGCGAGAACAACAACTAACGTTACCAACGTAACTTCATGCTCTATACTTAGGAGTGCGTATCTGAACATCCAATGAGCTACAAGAACACAGTAGGCAGTTAAGGGACTTAAAGGGCCAGGTTACAACAATATTATCATTCCTGCTTTCTGAGGAGTGAAATGTTTTATCAGTCTGTTATGGTGGACTGCTCTTCTGATAATGAGCTCAGGCCTTCTTCAGCCTTGAAGAGAACTGTTGTTCGTCAGTGTTGAGTGTGTGCGTTTGATATTCTTTGCAAGTTTTGAACTCGTGATATACAACATTTAGACTCAAAGACGTCTTTCTCGTACCCTGGATGGTCACCACAGACTTAAATCTTGTAATTGGGCAACAACTATTCTGATTATTGACGATATACCCACTTATCTATCAAAAATGAATTATTGTTTAGACTTTATGTTCTCTTAGCCAATCAGAAGGAAACGATTGTGTAATGCATGTCCTTGGAAAAGGTATAATTGGTGTGAGATTTTGTGTAAGGTAGAGTTGGCTTGCGACCTCCTCGTGAGAGTTTGACGCTGGCTCTACCAATTTAACTGCAAACTATTCTTCAGTAAACTTTTACTTATTTGATTGAACTTCACAACTCCTGGTCTTCTTTCATCATATCTGGTCCTGGGCCTTACAACTGTACATCCCTTACACCATCATGGGGAAATCTTAGAGTAAAACGGGCACAGAGGATCGAAACCGGTGTTTGGTCTGATAAAAAAGCACATGGGAAAATGTTTTGAAGGGTATTAAAGAAACGAATAAAATATCATGATTTCCCTGAGGAGGGAACCTTAAGTGTCACTAGGCTGACAGTGGTGCAAGAGTCGGTGGAAGAGGGGAGTGAACAAAAGGGGTGTCGTGTGAGACGTGTGTGTGGATTGTAAGAAAAAAAAGATTGCTGGTTGGGGGGAGGCAGAGCGGGGAGAGAGAAAGGAATGCAAAGGGAACTAGCGTATAGGGCAGTAGGGCCTGATGATAATTTCTTTTAGCAATGAGATAAGAGCCTCATCACCGGAACCGAAAGACGAGGGAGCAGCATTGGGGACTGAGAGAACTCCCACAAGGCCAGCTGCAACTGAACGCTCAGGTAAGTCAACTCGACTGAAACCTGGAGTGAGGTCCCAAATGAGAGAAGAAGAGGAAGAAAAGGAGTTTCAGCTCCCAATGATTGAAGTGGCTGGACTGGAAGGTTCGATGCTGGTCTACAGACTGTGGACTGAAAAAGAAATAAACCGAGCCATGGCCCAAAAACCAAGTGACTCAGGTGAGAAATTTACTGAGGCGCTAACTACTTAAAGAATTTAGTCCCACCATACAGGAGCTCAGGCCACTGTTATCTGTGAGTCTGGGAGCGAGCGACTGGCATAAAGTGAGTGGCAGAGTGCCAACATCGGACATCAAGCGGAAACATCCGGAGTGGGATCATGACGAGAATGAGAGGCATTTTGTACTGCCATTATTACTATTCCTACAGAGTTGACATGCCATTCTCAATGGGTTCTTTTCCTGGATGACCATCACTCTGTCCACATCAATCCACAGACATTATTCATCCGTGCTGAGGAGCCGTGCTGATGCACAACACTCGTAAAGATGATTACGCAAATAACTACAATTGCAGATTTCAAACAGAGACGAAGACAAAGAGGCAAAACGTACAGACTGTGGTTAATGAAGCGACTAGAATACATTTTGTGCGCAAAAACAAAACAAAATAAACAACTTTATTCATCAATTTCTTCTCTTCCCTGTCATTCTCCAACGCTGTTTAAGTTGTTCTACGTCAGAACGCAGACTCAGCATTCGTTGTGCTGATCACATGACCAGCGTTGGCCAATGCGTGTGATCCTGACGCAGAACTGGCCAATAACAAGGCAGAGTTCTCACGTAGATCCCGGAAACACTGCACTGTGTACAACAACACATGTTAGAGAAGCGTGTGCAGAGCAGAGGAGCAGTAAATGAAGATATAAACAAACCCAATAATTTATGATTTCTGTGCTTTTCACATTCAATCTAATTGCTACATTTTATTAAATGCTGCATAAACTAGTTTCAGAGCTCTGTACAGATCATTATACAAAAACATCTGCAGCATTTTAATTGGAAAGTTAGTTTACATATTTATATAAACAATAACCATTGGGAAACGTTCTGTATCTTTGTTAATATTAAAAATGTCTATGTTGTTAAAAATAACTATCCTGCAACCTTCTGGGAACATTATTTTATTGTTGCAAAAAAATAAAAAGAGCATTCCTAGAACATTATTATTTAGTTCCCAAAACAATAAAAAGACAGGAACCAAAAACTAATGTTATAGGGGAACGTTCTGTGTTTACTGGGAAGTTTCTGAAGCAAACGTAATACTTTCAGAACTGAAAATTATGGAATTATTCTTGAAGCAAGAAGAATCAGCAGAAAATAAAATTGGACAAAAACAACAAGCTATTGATAAAATTATAATGAGTTTAATCAATCATAATCATAATCAGTCATAACTTGAAGTACAAAAAAATGTATAAAAATTAAAACTAACAAGACTGATCTCTGAAAAACAATGAATGAGTTAAAATTAATATCAGATTCATGTCTCTGTTAAAAGTGTTACGGCCTCTTCTTCAGCTCCTGAACATGAAAGTGTTTTTTCCGGTGTAATTTTTCTGGTGCTCTTCTTCTGAATGAGAAGCCAGAAGTGATTTCAGAACGAAGGCCCGAGTGAAACTCTTCCCGCATTGATCACATGTATAAAGTTTCTCTCTGCTGTGGATCCTCATGAGAATCTTCAGACTTGATTTACATGTGAAGAGTTTTTTAGGCCTGTTTTTCCTTCCTCGTTCACGTCCATCAGGTCTAAAAGAAACATTAAATAATGTGAGATTTCAAATGAGAGACAAACGTGAAGTGAAAATTGAAGCTCAAAGTCAAGATCACTGATGAGTTCAACAGTCATTTTAATCCCATCAAATCTGGTGAACAACGGCTGTGCACGATTATGATCTATTTTAATGCCATGAAGATGATTTGTGTTATAAATCACTAGTTTGGTCATGAAACAATGTAAATCTGGTGAGCATCAGCATGTTCTTCATCATGAAGAATGAATGAGGAATCAAGAATAAACACCAACCTCTTTGTTCTTCAGTATCATGATGTTTCATTCTGCAGGTTCTGGATCACTGGCGTTCTCTCCATCCTCTCCTTCCAGATGCTTTCTGGCAGTTCTGCTAAAAACAAACAAGTTTCATTTCTAACAGACATCATCAATCAATAATCAATATTTCAAGTACTTAGGCTAATCACATGTTTAAAAAAATATTGACCTTGATCATGTAACTTAACAGTGTTGTTCAATAAAACCCAAATGATTACTTTGATACTTTATTTGAACCAATTATTGCTTGTTTTTATATATTTGTATTTTAAAGGCTGTTGTTTTATTTGGATCTGTCTTTATTACCACATTTTTGTTCGATTACTCGATTTATCGGTGGAATAATTGGTAAAATACTTCATTACTAAAATAATCAATAGCTGCAGCCCTACTTTACTTTTGCTTTAAAAAAAGGATTTCATCGAAATTTGGATTTCATTTGGCGTTTCACTACTGAAGTCCTCTGTTTATTTTTTTCATCTAGCTGTGCTGAACAGAAGCCCAGAACATGTGGATATATTAACATTCAGAACATGCTGACTTTCTCAGACTCATTATTGCGGTTATTATTATTATTAAAATTTACTGTTATTTTTCTGTTATCTTTGTATACAATTTTTTTACTAAATTAGTCAATAGATTAATCAATACAAAAATAGTCGTTAGTGGCAGCCCTAGAAAAACTATCATGGAGTGGAAATGGATTATAAGTCAATAAGCGGTCCTCTGCCGCCATCTACTGTTCATAGTACATTTTTAGTATGTACATTTAAAGTATAAGTTTTCCTACATTTTTAAACGTTTAGTTTTTAAAATGTGGACAATCTTTGAAGGATGAACAAATCATGGTTTTGGTCATCACATTAAAAATAACATTAAAACTGGATAATATTTAAAAAATTGAAGAGCTGGAAAAAGTCTGGAGGACTTGAAAGTCCTCGATTAGTGCTTGCATTTTACATTCAAGGATGTACAAACCCTGAAATGAATAATGTAAAAACATTTGTCTATTTCTGCCACAATACCATGGTTACAGTTAGAATTACTACATTAAATCCATAGGGAATATTGGTGATCTGTGGACTTAAAAGCCTTATAACTTAAAACTTCATGAACTTGTTCGTTCATGGCAGTGTTTCTCCTGGCTTCCAAGTCAGTGCTGTTTGATCTGATGTATTCTGATGTACCTCTGCTATGGTTAATAACAGAGAATTCTGTGTTGTGTTGTTAATACTGCGCTGAATTCAAATGCTTTCCACTAGATCTCACTGTAATGTTATTAATACTGATAAAAAGGGATATTTCACCCAAAAATTTAAATTAGCACATGATTTACATGATTTAGTCGTGGGATTTCATGTGTTGCGTGATATCTCTGCGCCCAAGTAGCAGTGCTTCGCCTAAGTAGCTGTGCTTCGCCTGTGCTTCCCCATAATATAGTCCCAAGTCAATATCTGCCTAGGAAATCACCTAGTGTTAATCTGCATTGCTATTTGTACTCGTTGTGAATACGCAGGCCACAAGAAGTAATTACGTCGTTTTTTTTAATTTTTTTTATCACTTTTACTCAGGACATGCTAGCTGGCAACAAAGGATTCCATTCATTGTGCTAAGCTAAGCTAGCGCCGACCCTGTCAAACTAAAACAATGCATGCACTGAGACAAAAACGCATTTGCCCTCCTATCTAAATGTATGAAAGAATGTGAATAAGCCCTATTTCAAAAAAAGGTGGAGTGTTCCTTTAACGCAAGTTTACAACCGGCCAGTCGGTCGGACTAAAAGGGGGAAAAAATGTATCGGGTCAGTCCTAAATTGACAGGATCAGTCGGGTAACGGCAAACAAGAATATTTTTAAGGATGCCCAAAACACATATTTGCGAGTGTGTAATGGCAATTTAGACATACAAATATTGCACATATTTTTCATCCGCTACCCGCCCGCAAGGAGTTCATTATCCGCCCGCATCCCCGCCTGTGAATTTTAGGAATGTCACAATCCACCCGTTTTAGCCACTTTTATGCGGGTACCCAACCCATTGCAGGACTCTAGGTGCTTATGTGACAGCTGATAGCGATATTATTTGACTATTATGGCATTTCTTAGATTTTTGCTATAATAGCCGTTTTATTTTTCTGTTAAATTAAGTATCTCGTCTCCTCGTTTGTCCACTTTGTTGACACCGGCCATGTGTGCAAACCAGACAGTATATAATGGGTGCAAACTGGGCGGAAATTAACTAAAACTTCTTCTTTTGTGGCGGGTTGTACCCATAAAATGACCTAAAACTTAATCGCAATCCATTATTTATTCGGCCCCCTACTGTCAGAGAGAGCATCGATCTGAACTGACAAATTACATATTCCCGTTGGTTGAACTCGAGTTAATAGATATCAATAAATCAACAAAATGTCCTGTGCTCACCACACACCGGCTATAGGTGGAGAGGAGAGATTTGGCTATAGAGTGATGTGTGTCTAACTTACACAGAAGAGACTTTGTTACTCAGCACATGAACATAAACTACTTACTGTGATCTCAGACTGTGTTGATGTGGTTTCTCCAATGCATGGATCTTCATGTGTCGCTTCAGTGGAGTTTTAAAAGAGAAACTCTTTCCACACTGATCACACGTGTGCGGCTTCTCTCTGATGTGGATACTCTCATGTATTTTCAAAGATGATAACCGACTGAATCTCTTGTCACAGTTTGTACACTTGTATGGTTTCTCTCCAGTGTGGATCATCTCATGTGATTTCAGATATGTTGATTGACTAAATATTTTTTCACAGTGTGAACACTTGTAAGGTTTTTCTCCAGTGTGGATCCTCTCATGTCTTTTCAGAGATGATGAATCAATGAATCTCTTGTCACAGTGTGAACACTTGTAAGGTTTTTCTCCACTGTGGATCCTCTCATGTCTTTTCAGAAATGATGAATTACTGAATCTCTTGTCACAGTGTGAACACTTGTAAGGTTTTTCTCCAGTGTGAATTGTCTGGTGCAGTTTTAAACTGTCCGCTGTAGTAAAAGTCTTCTCACATTCAAAGCACATGTACTCTCTCACACCAGTGTGAATTTTCTCATGTGTATGTAAATTACTCAGCTGTGAAAAACTCTTTCCACACACAGAACATGAATATGGCTTCTCCTTTGTATGAACTGTCAGGTGTTTCTTCAAGTTTGATGCCAAAATAAATGTTTTGCCGCACTGATCACACTTAAACTGTTTCACTCCGGTGTGAACTCTCATGTGTTCTTTAAGGTTTGAAGATCGACTGAAACTTTTCCCACATTGATCACATTTAAACGGCTTCTCTCCGGTGTGAACTCTCATGTGAATTTCAAGAGAATATTTGTTTGTGAAATTGTTTCCACATTGACTGCATACATGCGGCTTCTCTCCAGTGTGGATCATCTCATGTTTTTTCAGAGGTGTTGAGTGACTGAATCTCTTGTCACAGTGTGAACACTTGTAAGGTTTTTCTCCAGTGTGAATTCTCTGGTGCAGTTTTAAACTGCTCGCTGTAGTAAAAGTCTTCTCACACTCAAAGCACATGTACTCTCTCACACCAGTATGTATTTTCTGATGTGCATGTAAATTTCGCCGCAGTGAAAACCTCTTTCCACACACAGAACATGAATGCGGCTTCTCCTTCATATGAACTGTCAGGTGTGTCTTCAGGTGTGATGCCCTAATAAATGTTTTGCCGCATTGATCACATGTGAACGGCTTCTCTCCGGTGTGAATCCTCATGTGATCATTACGATTTTGTTTGCTTGAGAATCTCTTCCCACACTGTTCACATGTGAACGGCTTCTCTCCAGTGTGAACTCTCATGTGTCGCTCAAGATGTTTTTTGCGTGTAAAACTCTTTCCACACTGAGTGCAGGTTGTAGATTTCTTGGCTCTTCTTTTCTTTAAAAATGTCTTTTTAGTCTCTGAGCGACTCAAAGGGTTTCCTCCAGGTTTGACATGATGTTCCTCCTCCACTTCACTCAGTTCTTCACTCTCCTCGCTCTCTTCCATCAGGTCTGACATGAAAGAAAGAATTATTAAATTAAATTTCCTGTTCATTAAAATAATTCAAAGAGAGAAATATAAAGTGAAAGGACATGAAAGTTAGTCGTTCATTGCGTCTGTCACGTGACAAATGAACGAAATACTAGGAAGTTAAAGTAATTATTTATGTTCCCTTTAAATTATTTTTGACTGCATTATAATGATTTGTTATTCAAAATTCAAAATACGATCAAGATTGATCATACATCCATTGCGTAGGTGGATGTGTTCGGGGAATTTGTCTCTTAAAAGTATAACATTTAAAGCCCCTTAAAGGATAAGTTCGGTATTTTACACTTAAAGCCCTGTTTACAGATCGTATCTGATGAAATAGAACGGTTAAGATTAACATTTTGACACATGCTGCTGTCCCGAGAATTTTAGGTTTATTTCGCTTTCCCCCCCCCCACCTACAGAATGGCTGCATAGGTGCACTCGAACATATCCTTCCTAAAACGCATTAAGCTTTCGTTTACAAAGAGATGAAACTCACCGAGTGGTCAGGAGTGTTCACTGATATGCTCATACAAAAATCGCTGCAAAATATGCTTTCCAACAGGTCTTTTACCATTCATTGTAAAACTGTGGATCTATTTTTCCAAACGTCTCACACCCGTAGATTCTTCCATTGACAGCTTGAATAATAGACACTCCAGCCCAGTTGGTGGCGATAATGCACCTTTGCCAATTGCAAGCAAACCACTGGCATTTCATTGAATACACAGAAGAAGCAGAAGAAGAAGCGGCGGAGTAATACCGTACCTCACACAGCTCTTTCAATATAAGTCAATGGAGTTGGACAAAAACTACGATAAAACCTGTTGGAAAGCATATTTTGCAGGGGGGGGGGAGCGAAATAAACCTAAAATTCTCGGGACAGCATGTGTCAAAATTTTAATCTTAACCGTTCTATTTCATCAGAAACTATCTGTAAACAGGGCTTTAAGTGTAAAATACCGAACTTGTCCTTTAAATGAAAGAAATGACTCAAAAAAAGATTAGTTCATTTTGATGAACGAGATCGAACAAGAGAGTCGGTAAAATGATCCAAACTTCCCATCACTAATGAAAGTGAGCCCTGATATAATAGTAGAAAGTAGAAAACTGTTATAAAATATTATGATAATTTGATGTTTTTTTATAAATTGATTATATGTCCTTGAAACTTTCCATGAATGAGGTAAATTTATCTTCCAGTTATTATTTTTAAAACATCCCGGATCCCATGTTTCTTTAGCAAGAACTATTAAATACCTTTGATAAATGACTCAATTATCTAACAAAAATATATTTATATAAAATTTTATAAAAATATACAATACTGCCATATTTCGACACCAACTTTGAGATTGATATTTATTTTACTAAAACGTTTTGAATTATTAATGGCCGTTCACACTAGACTTTTCCTTGCACTGACTTCCATTCATACGCATGTGAAAGTGGGACACCAGAAACACAAGCTCAAGTGAATAACCCTGTGAGAAATATTATATGTTAAATATATGTTTGTAAAAAACCTGCCGCAGAGTTTGACATCATTTCACGACCGTTGCAGTGTGTGTAGAAACTTATGATGAAAGAGTGGCCGCAGCTTTACCTAGTTTTAAATTAACCATTTTTTATTAGTATTATCTGTGTCCTACATGTTTCACTCAAAAACAGAGCATTTCTTAAATTTTCTACACAAACTGTACGGTGCTGATTCATCAACCCTGTTCTCAATGTTACTGTAAGAAGAATCTTTATAACTATGAATAACTTATATGATATTTGACAAATACAACTTTATCAGTAACATGGTATTTACTGATTATTCCTACAAAAAAAATATTTTGTAAACTATGTTGAAAATGACTAAAATTCTGGTAATGTTGTTGCAAAATTGCAAATTGGTAACCAGATATAAATGTAAAATAAAACCGTTAAAATAGTATTTAGCTTGATCTGATGTTGACAATCAATATAAAAATGTCTCAAACCTCCCTTTACTGAAAACCAAAAATGAAACTTTTGTACCGTTTCATAGTTGAACTGTTTATCTAAAAGTGATGAAGTGCTTGAATGTTTCTAACATGAATGTTCTTCAGCATCATGAATGAATGAAGAATAAACACCAACCTCTTTGTTCTTCAGGATCTTCAGTGTGTTTCATTCTGCAGGGTTCTGGATCACTCATGTTCTCACTGTCCTCTTTAATAAACTGCAGATTTTAGCTCTTCCTGATGCTCTGATGCTCGTCTTCACTTGTAGCTGATGGGAATATTCCAGCATTTATTGGAGGATTGCAGTGGGAGGAGCTTCACTGATGATGTGACTGATGTGGGAGGAGCTTCACTGATGATGTAATTGGTGTGGGAGGAGCTTCACTGATCTGCCCAAAATCTAAAATATATCAGTTACTGAGTTTGTTTTATAGTAAATGACACTTCTATGCAACATATAGGCTTAAATGGCACTTCTAAAACATTATCATTTGCAGAATGCCTTTTTATAAATTGATTATATGTCCTTGAAACTTTGAGATTGATATTTATTTTACTAAAACGTTTTGAATTATTAAAGGGATAGTTCACTTTGAAATTCATTTTTGATATGTTTTAGCTTACCTCAAGGGCATCCAAGATGTAGGTGTCTTTGTTTCCGCAGTAGTTTCAATTTTGATATTTTTAGGTCAAACCGTTCTTGTCTGTCAGTCAGATAATGCAGGTCTATGGTCACTATCTCAAAGAGCATGCACAGAGAAGTCCAAATTAAACAATTCCCCAACGTAAGTACACATTGATGGCCTAAGACACGAAGCGAGCGGTTTGTGTGAGAAAACGAACAGTATTTATATCGTTATCCACACGCGACGCGAGTCCCGCAGATATAAAAGGAATATGGACATTTCATTCAACTGAACTACACACAAGAGCAGAACTACTACTCACAGGTCAGTTTATTAGACAAATTAAACTTGTGAGGTAACGCAGCGCTGTTTCACTTGGTCTAACATTACACTAGCGCACTAAACTGCATTTGAATGTGTTGAAATTGTTATTTTGAAAATGTTATTCTGTGTTAGTTCGTCTGTATGAGACTAGCAGTAAGCTAGATAAACATTAGAATAACATACAGATCATATTCTAACATTGTATCATTGTTGAACTATATAACATTGATTAGTTTTATGTAAATGTGCTCACCTGTTTAATAAAGTACATGTAGGAGCGGTCGAAGTCTCGGACGTGGAGCTCTCGTTTATATACTGTCTATGGGAGCTCTCGGCATCTCGAAAACACCGCGCTGATATTGATTCTTTCTCGTTTTAGTTCTCCTTTTTTATCCAAAGTCTGCTTGCCATGGTCCATAATGTTTGAACGAAACAACAACAGCGTGCAAATAGACATTGCGAACTACACAGTTGTCCACGTCTGTCGCCTTGGTAACTACCAGAGGGCTGCGCGCGCACCCTCAGATCACTTGGACGTGGTTGTGTACAAGAGGTAAAAACGATATAAATACTGTTCATTTTCTCACACAAACCGCTCGTTTCGTGTCTTAGGCCATCAATGTGTACTTACGTTGGGGAACTGTTTAATTTGGACTTCTAGCTGTGCATGCTCTTTGAGATAGTGACCATAGCCCTGCATTATATGACTGACAGACAAGAACGGTTTGACCTAAAAATATCAAAATTGAAACTACTGCGGAAACAAAGACACCTAGCCTACATCTTGGATGCCCTTGAGGTAAGCTAAAACATACCAAAATTTAATTTCAAAGTGAACTATCCCTTTAATGGCCGTTCACACTAGACTTTTCCTTGCACTGACTTCCATTCATACGCATGTGAAAGTGGGACACCAGAAACACAAGCTCAAGTGAATTACCCTGTGAGAAATAACAAACCATTCATTATTTGTATTGCTAATCCTAACATTATTCTGATTCTTCATTAAAATACAGGTATCTAGAAATAAAGAAAAGAATATAACTAATTTAAATTCTTCCAAATATGAATAATGATAAGAAAAACAGTTAAATCATAAACACATAGTAACCAACAAATCCCCTCAGTCTGCTGACACCAATGAAATGAGCTTTAAGTGTCAGTACAGGAGATCTGAAGACATCAGCATAATAAATGAGGTGAAAACAGGAACTATTGTCATGAAATAAAGAGTGTTTTCAGCAGATCTGTTAATATTGATGAGCCTCAGACTATCAACACTCATTCAACAAGCCATTCAGGATCATCAGCAGATCATCTCACTTTATTCTGAGTGTTTGCTGTTAGAAACACATTATTTGAGTCAGGATACATGATAAAAGCCTGTAAAACTGCTCTATTGAAAGACAATACTGTAATTTCTCACACATGGATAAAACATCAATAACACAAAACATTCACATGATCTTCCTCAACCACTACAGATAAATAATTGCAGCAGCATAATGTCCAAATTAATCCAAATATAGCTAGTTAGATCTTATGATAACTACATTAATCACTATAGTTAGATCATTAAAATAATAACGCACAGAATTTATACACAGAAATTGAAAATGATCATAAAACTTTCCAAATAGTTATGGGAACTAAGGGAATAGTTATCCAAAGAGTTGCACTATTGTTCCTAGGGTAAAACGCTATTCATATTTATTAGTATTAATTTAATGTCTCACATGGCTCATTATAGGCTCAATGTAAAGCATTTAGCAGTCTCTGTTCCAGTATGACACTTGATTTTTGAATTATTTGATTTTCACCTGATTTATTTGAGATTGATTCCCATATCAATTCCCCTCACTGATCTCAAACTGACTTTGACTTCTGACTTGACGAAACAATCACACAAACGAACACAAAATCACTCAGGTCTAAATATAGTGAAAACAAAAATAGTGAAACAAAGTTAGGGATATGAAAAAGACTACAAAATAAAAAAGGAGATAAATTGCAGTTGAAAAGAATAACTAAAAAATTCAAAAGCAGAAGTTAAAGGAACTACACAGGAATCCTAGCAGTGAAAAGAGCACTGATAAGAAACTGGGAAAAGGAGAAAGTTCCTGACAGAGACTAGACTTATGGGCAAGTGAAAACAGCCGATCACTCCTGCTTCAAAATAATAGCTCAAGAAAAGAGGGACGGTTAAAGTCAGGAAAACAAAATAATATGAAACAATGGTATTTTAGGTAGGTTGTGAATTTACGAGAAGAACAGAGAGAGAAATAAATAATAAAACTATTAAACATCAGAAATAAAGAGACTAAAGAGAATGTTGGAAACAATAAAAAAGTCAGCGAGCAATAAAGCTCTTAAACTCAGAGATATCTGAGAACTAGGAGAGTGTAGAAGCAAAGCAGAGAAAGGATGATAGAAGGAGACCTTTGACTTCTGTTAGGAGAGGAATCCAGTCAGACAGCCGGAGTTCAGAAACCCAAAGAAAAATTATTGAAGCCGGAGATCAGAAACCCAAAGAAAAATGATTGAAGCCGTAGTTAACAGAAGCGGCCAGAAGAACAGATAGGATCAAAATGGTTAAGAGAAGACCACAACGCTTATACAGATTGTATAATTAAAACATCTGAAAATGTGAATTTAAGTTGAGAAGTTATAACATTGATTAAGTTGGTATAGCTATAACAAAAGCTGAAAGGTATTGACAATGTGAGAAGTTTAACAGGGACAAAGGAGAAATATTCACAATGAAAGGAGATGTTAGTTAATGCATATAAAGACCAAATTCCACTATTAAGTGTATGTTTATTAATAGAGGATGAAATACCTATAACAGTTAGAGTAAGGTCACTAAGATTTTAAGTTAATTGGCTTGCCGAGGCTGGATTAAAAATTAATATATGTGAGTGAATATACAATATATAAAAGTGAAGTATTTAAATTTAGGATCTTAGGTATCTGTAGGAAAACAAAAGAATAAAGCAATCCATGAAAGAGCGATAGCAGATCTAAAACTCCAGAGATAGAAAGATACAAAAAGTAAAGGGGCTTATGAATGATATGAGAGATATAATTCCTGAATTTAGTCAGAAAGATAGACTAATGCATGCTACAATAAAAGGCAATAAATTGTGTTGTAGTGAATAGGCAGAAAAAAACACTTCAAGAGTGAAAAAAGCAATTTTAAGCTTTATTATCCTTTTAAGGATTTAATTACTAAGAAAGATAAAGTTTTTTTTTTTTTTTTTTTTTGATAAACATACAGTGTGGTTTGAGAAAATGAGCTTTGGAGTAAGAAGAATTTGATATTAGTGGAATAAGAAAGGAAGGAAGGTAGAATTACCTTAAAGAAAAAGACATTGCATCTTACCAACAATGTAAAATAACTAATTAAAGACCAAGAAAAAAAGAAAGAAAGAGTATAAATTATTTCTAACATTCTCTTTTATTTAAAAAGAGTGAAACGATATAAAGAAATGGGTTTCTTACCTATATTTGTGATAACTGCGTTAAAGATCCTAGAACGGAGCAGAACAAACTCATTCTAGCGTGCTTGTGTGTGTGTGTGTGTGTGTGTGTGTGTGTGAGAGAGAGAGAGAGAGAGAGAGAGAGAGAGAGAGAGAGAGAGAGAGAGAGAGAGAGAGCAAGAATGCAGATTTATGGGGTAATAAAACTACTGATAGCGTGTCTCTGGATGGAGCGAGGTTAAAGAGAATAAAGTAAGCAAAGTTGAACGTGAGTAAAAGTGTTTAATAACGTGTCATATATGATACAAAGATAAATATGAAACGAGACTGGACATGGCAGAGCAAGTAAACGAGGCTGTAAACAAATAATGTAAATTTGTTGGCAATGGCTTGGATATCTAACACTGTAAGTATACGAATGAAGAAAACCCTTAATGGAAGGGGAATATGTGTTAGTGGAGTTTTAGAAGGGGAATAAAGCCCAATTTAAAGAGAAAAATCTTCTAACACAGAAAACAAGAAAGAGAAAAATGTCCAGGGTGCTCAAGGAAAAAAACGTTTTTGAAGGTGCTCTTTGGGGTCGGGAATTCAGTGAAATGTAGTTGAAGGAAATCCAAGGCACTCTTCTTTAGAAATTTATAAAAAGCCTTTATTTAAATGGCTATTTCATAATAGAAAATTTAAAAGACATAGGGGGAAAAACAACCCACGCGTAGCGGCACAAACAGCCTTCTTCAGGGTGAACTGCAAGAAAAAGCTAATAAAAAAATAAATAAAAAAAAAACACGTTACCACTGAGTGGTAAATAATATTCAAATGAAATTAAATATACTCACAATAGTGTTTTGATTATTCTTGAGTTGTCTGGTTTAGGAAAGATTTTCAGAATATATATTTTTTTCTGGAATATGTAAATTATTAAAGAAATATAAAAGGGGCGTGAATAAAGCCTATGACATTGACTTACGTTCAGTAAGACCTTCATCTAAGAGAGTAGATGTTGTGAGACTGTACAAAGCAACATGTGTCTAATAACATAGACTCAGAGATCATCTCAACATGATATACAGCAGACTGACCCTTACACGACCTTTCAGAGGCCCGGAAGATATACAGTTATTATATCTAGAAAAATATAACTTTATTCATTAATAACAATTGAACATTGTAATAAATGATAATAAGTAGAAGTATATGAAGTTATGAAATGGGACAATACACTTTGGACTATAATGTATTTATAGGACTTTAGAAAAACTGCAAGAAGACGACTGTGGTTAGGACATCAGATGTGCTGGATTGCAAGTAGAGATGATGAATGCATGAGTTGTCTTTAAAATGTTATTTGTACAGAAAGCTGATTTTGAGATGGCAGATCTATGTAAAGAATGGTTTTGATAAAGTGAAGAATATATGTGGATGGATTGATGGAATATTGTGTGAAAGCATTCGAGTTGATAATGTATTTTTGCACAGATGTGTTTGAGATATAGAAACGTTGAAAATGCTCCACCCAGCGGTCAAAGAAGTTTACAACGATTTATGTGCACATTTAGACAGGATTAAAGATGACCAGCTGTTTATACATGAGTTTCATGGTAAATATACCATGGATGTAATAAGAGTGATAAAATTTGATGAAGTATTTTATCTTATAGACAAAAACATTGATGGAGTCCCGCAAGAGACAAGATCAAACACGCCAGACACAATTGTCTCATCTGAGCATTGAGAAGAAACAAGCGGCCCAAGGGAAGGTAGTAATACCCCAATCCTTAATTCCAATTATCAGTTTTTGCAAGATTTGTCTGATTAAAGGAAAAGGCCGTACCTTTCTGTGTGAAGACTCTAAGGGACAATTGATTGGAGCATGTTATCATGAGATTACAAATGGTAGACTGATGCAAAGTAAATTTGGATGTTATTTGACCATAATAAAACAAAGTTTTACAAACACCTGGCCTTCTGGAGATTTAGAACAGGGAAACATAATTGAAAGTAAAGTAATGAAGCCGAAAAATGAACGACCCTGGGTGGAACGTTACATGAATGTTTTTCAGATGAATGTCCTAACAGAGTCAGGACAAATATATACTAAACTAAGAAAGTATGATAAGACAGACAATGTTACAGGCAGTACCTGAGTTTGAGAATAAAATAATAATTGTGGAATAGAAAATTTGTTTTTCCATGAAGGGGCTGTTATGTAATATGCAATTATTCTATTATGATTATGTCTTTTGGTATATGAAGTGCTGATGTGTTGGCAGTGAACCACAGTTGTAACCTTATTGAAAAGAGGTTTTATAAAAAAAGTTACAAGGAGTTGTTAAAAGAAAGTGTTATATAATGAAAGACACTTGTATTAATTATTGTAACCATGTTTTATAAAGAAAAACACTGCAAATGTTGTTGTAAAATCATTTATTGAGAAAATGGTTTATAAAGAAAAACCACACTGAATGTTGTAAGCATTTATTAAGCATACGGCAGAGTAGAGAGAAATTGAAAATGTATTAGAAAGAGCTTTGCCAAATAAAGAAGAAAAATGCAGTCATTACCGTCTGTGTGTTGCAGACGAGATACAGAAGATACAGCGATGAAGAAAAGGTCCAGAAGAAGGAGGACGAAGAGGCAAAGGCTTTAATGACCAAGTCCTTTCCAGGATGGGATTACCAATGAACAAGTTTTAGGGAGTTTCCAGGAGGGTTTTCTGAAGATGTCAAAAAGTTGATGGACTTTAAAAAGAGCTGGAATGACATGTCCAGTCAGACGCTGATTCACCAAGGACAGCCTCTCCGGTGTTAGATGCCTTGCCATTGTGCCTCATGAAGATGAAAGCTTGTAAATTATTTGGTTTTGATTAACTTTTATTTTAATTTTATATATTAGTACCTTTTATGTAAACTAGTTTACCTGTATTTAATAAAATATATATATAATTTAAATTAAGAAACTTGCCTGCCATATGTCTCTGTTTACAAAAGATTGAGCTGAACTGACCATGGAGAAGTCTTCTGTGATCTAAATATTGTAAGTATGGAAATTCAAAATGCTTATTATTTAGGACAATAAGAGAATAATTAAAATAAGGTTAAAGGTGTTTAAAATTACGCACCATAAAACAATATATATATATATTAGGTCCCATGAACCCACTATTTGTCTGATTACCCACTATTGAGGGCAAATGACCCCCGACCCCCGCAGACCGCTCCCAAGCCACGTCCACGTCCCATGAACCCGTTTTTTGTCCGATTACCCACTATAGTGGGCAAATGACCCCCGCAGACCGCTCCCAAGCCACGCCCCCGTCCTATGAACCCGCTATTTGTCTGATTACCCACTATAGTGGGCAAATGACCCCCGCAGACCGCTCCCAAGCCACGTCCACGTCCCATGAACCCACTATTTGTCCGATTACCCACTATAGTGTGCAAATGACCCCCGCAGACCGCTCCCAAGCCATGCCCCCATCCGACTAACCCGCTACTTGTCCGATTACCTACTAAAGTGGCCAAATGTACGGTTGACCCCCGCAGACCACTCCCAAGCCACGCCCCCATCCCACGAACCCACTATTTGTCTGATTACTCACTAAAGTGGGCAAATGACCGGTTGAACCATGCTGAACACTGCCGAGCCCCTGCAATTGCAATGTATTAAATGAATCATCACCATATGTGGTGTATCCTACATGTGTATCTTTCCCGGAATTCAACCAGCCATTCAATAAGCTCAATAACTTGCCGGTCAATAACCTAATTTTAAACCATGGGATTTTGTGTACTATGCAAGATTTTCCTACTATCTGAAAAGCCATGATGTCTGTTTACCACCGCATCAGGGCCGTGCAGAGACCTCTGGAGGGGCAGGTGCTCAAAGTATAAAAGGGGGCACATGGAACAAGGCTTTAAATAGGGCTGTGCTCAAAATATCAATACAGCAATATATCAATATGGATGATTCTGTATCGATACGGCAGCAAATGCATTGATGCAGTTTTGAAAAAGAAACAGAACAGAAAAGACTAATTTTAAGTTTAAGAGAAAAAAAAAAAAAATTATGTGCACCTATTAATAACTCTGGGATTAGAAACTGAAGTATCTTAAGTTGTCCCAACCTGATGGATTTTTTCTTCTCTGTTAAACAGAATAATAAAGAACAGCTGTAATAGTAAACTGTGTAGGACAAAATCAACGTGGCCCACGTTTCGTACAGTACAGTACAGTTTTATTTAATGCCGTGTCAGCATCTGTGGCTACTTTCATGGCATAAACTGATTTACAAAAATACAAGAGTTACATTTATACAATGAAAATAAAAACAAAGCAAACAGAAAAAATACAGCAATTAATACTTTACAAGATTTTTAACATTAATGTGATACCTGTTCTGGTAAATTCTTACTAAAGTCCTTAAGTGAGTTTGCTGCCTTTGCTGTTGTTGTTACTGCTGCTGCTGATGATGATGATGATGATGATGATGATGATGCTGCTGATGATGATACTGCTGGAGTTGATCTGAGACTGTAGACATTAAAACAAACATATAGGAGATATATTAGCTGATTAAACCATTTTTATGTGACCATGACAAGATGTAAAGATTGCTGACAGTGTTTGGAACTGGCTCACAAGCTCACGGACCTGCTGTAAAGCTGCAGACTCTGTCCAGGCTGCTAGAGGAGATGTTCACAGAGGCTGCTGCACACACAACATAAGATACTGGTAAGCCTTACCAGTGTTGTGATCATTTTTAAGGCACTCTACGTTTTTTTTTTTATTAATACTGTAGAAATAATAACAATAGTTTAAAGTATAAATAATAGTTTTTAGTCAAATAACATAAAAAGACCAGACCCTCTGAAACTTGTCTCTCTCAAACAGCAAGCTAACGTTACTTCTACAGCCTACACGCAGCAATATAAACAACATCTCTGTCTGCATGCTCTCTTCACGTCGTTCTTGCAAAATAATAATAATAATAAGTAAACAAACATCA
Organism: Leuciscus leuciscus; assembly: GCF_965113295.1. Taxonomy (NCBI): domain Eukaryota; kingdom Metazoa; phylum Chordata; class Actinopteri; order Cypriniformes; family Leuciscidae; genus Leuciscus; species Leuciscus leuciscus. The sequence continues at coordinate 19,826,938 of NC_138725.1, read as the reverse complement.
AAAGCACTTCGCTGAGAATGAAACACCACTTACCAGCAGCCGCAGAGTTGAAGATATCCTCTGGTAGTGCGCGTAGCCGCGCGAAATTAAAAAATGCGCGTGCAGCGTGAGGAATCGTCCCGGATGAGTTCGTAAGGTGAAAGGTCATCATGTGGGTCATTTTATTTACGGCTAAATTATTATTCATTAATTTTACTAATAGTTAGATTGGGCAGGCATCCACAAAAGGGCCTTTAATTAAAAAAAAAGGAGAGGAAATTTTGCCTTGACAAAAGGGCACTTTGGGCACCAAGGGGCAAAAGGGCAGGTGCTCGAGCACCCAACGCCCCCCCCTCTGCACGTGCCTGCACCGCATTGAGATGTAGGCTATTGTTGAACTCATCTCAATCATACCTGATTCATGAATGTAATTAAGTTTGATCTAGTTTAACTAATCTGCCTTTTGTTTTTATAGGTAGTGCTCATGCACCGGGTTTTTCTGGCCTCTGTCTAGTTACGGGCCATTTGCAAGGAAGTTTTCATTTGATTTCTTTTTCTAATTTCATATTGTGAAATACTGGCGTCTGCCACCAGACAGATGGACGCTGAGGAAAAAGCATTATAAATGTATTTTTATTTGTCGTTTTGGTCTAACATAAAATAAAAAATAAAAAAAACATGAAAAGTGCTTCTCCCCATTTTTTGGAGACAACTGTCTCCATTTGTGTATTATGCTACAAAGATTGCTAAAGTCAACAGATATAACTAACAGACCTAGCAAAAAAATAATGATGCTGCCATCTTTCTAAACTCATTTTGTCCCCCTTGTAATTTGGTTCGCCAGACAGCAACATAGTGTCGGCTCAGATCCGGCCCACATCTGGTCGCACTAGGTTGCTGTCTGGGTCTGAATCTCAGGTGAAAATTGTCTTTTAGACCCACCTCTACAACATTTTCATCTCCTTACTGTTGCCTGATTCACAGCGGTGAGCTTTTAATGGGTTCTAATTTGAGTGGTACTGGTAAGTTTCCACGGGAATTACGAGCTTGCCGCGGTTCGTCTCTGCGTCATTACGTCACGTCTGTATACATAAAGAAGGAGTCCCGGCTAGTAGGCTATTCTGCGTGTGAGGATGCTGCAGGTGGCCGATCATTTATAGCCTTAAATACATATAGTCACGTAGTGTTGATAAGATTAACAATTTGAGAACAAAGTATAACAATAATAATTTGCACGGTTTGACTCAGATCTCTGAAAAACAATGAACGAGTTAAAATTTGTTTCAGATTCATGTCTCTGTTGAAAGTGTTACGGCCTCTTCTTCAGCTCCTGAACATGAAAGCTTTTTTCCAGTGTAATTTTTCTGGTGCTCTTCTTCTGAATGAGAAGGCAGAAGTGATTTCAGAACGAAGGCCCGAGTGAAACTCTTCCCGCATTGATCACATGTGTAAAGTTTCTCTCCGCTGTGGATCCTCATGAGAATCTTCAGACTTGATTTACATGTGAAGAGTTTTTTAGGCCTGTTTTTCCTTTCTCGTTCGCGTCCATCAGGTCTAAAAGAAACATTAAATCATGTGAGATTTCAAATGAAAGACAAATGTGAAATGAAAAGTGAAGCTCAAAGTCAAGATCACTGATGAGTTCAACAGTCATTTTAATCCATTTATGTCTTTTCGGGGAGCTTCTGGAAAAATCACTTTAATTTATTAAACAGTTGATTTCCAATTTTAATTCTGACTCCATGAATAATTTAATCTGACTCCAAATTTAAGTGACTCTTTGTTTTTTCAAATTTTCTATCTTACAGGACAATTCCGGTATTTAACACTTTGAGTCTATTTTGTAGTTTGTTTTGGATGAACTAGAGTGGTGGACAAAGACATTTTGACAATGGTTCCTGTCTCGACTTTTTGACTATTTTAGAATTGCCCATGACCGCTTTAGAATGGGAGTCTATGGCCATGCACAAACATGTCCTTAAAACAACCCTTAACGTTCGTTTTCAAAACTGTGCAACTGACCGAGTGGTTAGTGGTGTTCGTTGATGTTCCAAAACAAGTAGCGTAGCGAAATACAGTTTCTGTCGTGTTTTATTTGGAATTTTGTAAAATCCCATTGATTTCCGTTGGAGGACTCATTGCTCGTTGATATTACTGCGCTACCGGAAACAGAAAGGGGGCTGTTTACATTTGGTTGTAGTCTTTTAGGTCTTTTCGCTCGGTTCTCTGTCTCTCAGAAGGCTAGCGTGAGCAGAGCAACTGAAGTTACGGAAGAGCGGAAGTTTATACGCGATTGTGAGGTATCTGAAAAATTTGTTCCACTATAGAAAAATAAACGGATTGAAATCATACATTGCGCCGATATATTTGTTTTTTATATATTGTTTTTTATATTTGTTTTTTTATATATTATATATTATATATATTGGTCTTCCTAAGATGTGCCCCATGCTCCATTCAAAGTGCCTTCAGTTTGATCTATCCTGGACAAAGATTTGCGGAAACACCAGACTACACTTTTAATCTACTAGAAATAATGATTTCAGAAGAATGCAGAATAAATCAAGGTTAACATTTATTTTTAAACATCCAATAAAAAGCATTAAAAAGAATACACTGTACACAACTGATCAGCATATAAAAGAGACATCATTCAAAAAGCAATATCAAAAATAGTTTCAAAGAGTCAGCATACCTGGCAATAGAGACACACAGCAACAGTGTGGGAAGTTCTGTTTACAGATGCTTCCTTGAGTGGTTTGCCAATTCCCTTTAAATGCCCAAGTGGAACAAAAGAACAATAAACATCTAGCACCCAAATATTTATTCAGCTTTTGCTGGACCCTTTCTCGTGCCCAAAGTGGTCACGCCTGAATTTGGGGGATAAAGACAAATGTTATCAACGATCTTTATTGGGTCTTCATCTCCCACATCTCCCATCTCCCACAACAGAAGAACAGGCATTGTTTTCTTTTTCTGACTGTTCTGCTGCTGCGGGAATGAAACTTCTTTACCATTCGCACCAAAGGTATTTACTTTGACCTCTCATAAAACAACTGGAGACAGTAGGTGTGTGTGTTTTGCATGACTGAATGAGACCTGGAGGGGAGAAGATAGTGTGAGGAGTCAGGACCCCAGCATGGGGGGAAGAGACGAGATTGGAGAAGTTGTGTTGTGCTCTCTGTCCCATAGATCTCTTCTTCAGATAGTGAGTTTTATTGTTTTATTGCAGGTTAGAATTATTGAATTCAGTCTTAGTAAAAGTCCATCCTTACAGGAATCAAGAATAAACACCAACCTCTTTGTTCCTCAGTATCTTGATGTTTCATTCTGCAGGTTCTGGATCACTGGCGTTCTCTCTGTCCTCTCCTTCCAGATTCTTTCTGGCAGTTCTGCTAAAAACAAACAAGTTTCATTTCTTACAATCATGATGAGAGAGGAATAATCAATATTTCAGACTCTGAACTAAGGACTAAGGCTAATCACATGTTGAAAAATCTAGTGACCTTGATCATGTAATTTAAGATTATCAGGTTTTGTCAAAGCCACAACAACACAACAAATAAAACTAACATAAAGTGCCTAGTGCTGAAACAACACAAGTTTTCCTAAACATGAAAGTGCTTCAAATAAACTCTTAAGCATACAGTTTAACACGTCGTACAGATGCATGTGTTGTTTACTCTGATGTGGTATTTATTCCCTTTGTGTAACTTATTAACCTTTATTTAACCAGGAAAATCACTGAAGAACAAGCTCTTATTTGTTTTTTTGTTTTTTGCTTTTTAGATAACATAACAAAGATGACATAACATGACAACACAAACTTTGACATAAACATTCACTTATTCACATACAAATAATCAAATGAAAAGAAAGGGAAACAAATCAATATATACACCAACAAATACATACAGACCCCCCCCCCCCCCCCCTCCCGCAAAAAAAAAAAAAACACACATTAAGGCCTCCTAGTACAAGACGCATCCAACAATACTTTCCCTTTACATATCTTCTAATATACCATCAGATATATCCCCATTGTTTTCTTTTTCCAGGAAACACATACAGGGTTTCCAAGCATCTTCAAAAGCCCTATATCCGCCTTTGATAATATATGTTATTTTTTCCAACGACATATTGATTGCCATCTCCTTGAGCCATCTCCCTATACTTGGTGCCTCCAACTTTTTCCAATGAAGTGCTATAAGACGCTTAGCTTGTAGAATACACATATAGACAAAAATATGTTCTCCTCTTCTCAATTTAAGATTACTAGGATATAAGTTTAATATAAAACATTTTGGTTCAAGAGAAATTGTAACATTGATTATTTTCTCTATCATAGTCTGCACTCCCTTCCAGAATTTCAAAATCTCTTCACACTCCCATATACAATGAAAGAAAGTACCTTTACATAAATTGCATTTAGGACAGATGTCTGTAATATTCTTGTTGAATTTGTTTAGTAATACTGGGGTCACATAAACTCGCATTAGCCAATTATACTGTAACAATTTCAATCTTGTATCACTCCATTTGACCTTAATGAGGATTGATATTTCCTCATTAAGGTCCTTCCTCCATGCCTCTAATCGAGAGTTTGCAGACTCCTGAGATCCTTCTACAAACATGTTATATAAAAGTGAAATCAGACCTTTACTACAACAATTTTTGGTGACTTATTTTTCCAAGATAGATAAAGGTGGTATATTTATAAAACATTTCTGAAAAGACAAAATAAAACTCCTTATTTGCAAATACCTAAAAAAATTATTTCTAGATATTTCGATTTTGTAATCATTTCTTGAAAGGACATTAGTTTGTCTTCTATATACAAATCCCCTATATGTTTAATACCTTTCTCTGCCCATAATTTAAAGCCTACATCTATTCTACCCGGAATAAATTGAGCATTTCCCCATATAGGGCAGTAACGAGATAGTGAATTTGTATATGAGATACCCAAATATCTCTGCGTTTCATGCCACACCCTTACCATGTTTAAAACTATTGGATTTGTAACATTTTCCTTCATTTTCTTTAATACTTTACAGTCTGAGTCAAAAAGATACGTTTCCAGAGATAAATTTGATTTAATAGATTTTTTTTCCAATTCTAGCCATGTAGGTGGGTCATGAGAAGAGGAGAAAAAAAACATAATAAATCTTAATTGAACTGCCAAATAATACCACTGGAAATTAGGGCACTGCAGCCCACCTCTATCATAAGGCAGATATAAGAGAGATAGTCTAAGTCTGGGCCGTCTATTATTCCAAATGAATTTAGTAACAATTCTCTTCAGTCTGGAAAATAAGGTGCTTGGGGGTGTTAAAGGGATATTCTGAAAAAGATATAAAAATGTAGCCAATATATTCATTTTTTATATATTTATCCTCCCTATTACCAGGGCCGGCGCTAGCCATTTGGGTGCCCTAAGCACAAATGTTTTTTTAAATCAACTGATCAAAGTGCTCGTTGCCGAGCGATCAGTGGCGCGGATACTATGTTTGTTTCTGGCTCGCGCACAGCCTTCACTCAGACGCGCGTTTCAATCCGTTGTGGAGAGACTCTCTATTCGCTCCGGTACAATTAGAAAACAAAAAGCACAAAAAGTGTCCCTGCCTGATATACAACCACTAAAAAACATAATCGGTTTTGATGAGAAAAAAAAAAAAAAAAAACGATATGAGTGCGGATTAGAACTCAGAACCTCTGACACGCTTGGCAAAAATTCTACCACTGGACCACTTAAATACACACATAATTTTCGTCGGATCAACATATAATAGGCCTCATTGAACGACCACTTAAACCCAATATTAACATGCTTTAGACATATTTTATTTGTTATTTATACTAGTACCCTATTGTGATGATTTTTCACGACCCAGATTTTTTGGTGCCCCCCCAAGCACTTGGTGCCCTACGCGCAGTGCGTGATGTGCGTGTGCGGAGCGCCGGCCCTGCCTATTACAGAGATGGGTAATGAGGTCCATCGTTCAATTGACTTTGCCGCATTATCAAAAACATAATCATAATTTATTACAACAACATCTTCCACCTTTGGGGTTGTTTTAATACCCAAATATGTGAAAACTCTGGACGTTTTAAACATATTAACATTACTGCTAGGATTTTCCCCTTCTTCCTCATTTAACATCATAATAGAAGACTTTGAATTATTAATCCGATACCCTGATTGTAATGATAGCTTGAGAATCTGTTAGGCTATATACGGTAATATATAGAGCAACGTATACCTGTTTGTGTCATGCGTAGCTAATGAGAGATATACGGCATTGAGTCAACACAGTGTTCGTTCACCCCGCTAGATGTGGGGCAGTTGTGAATAAAGAACCGAAACGGAGCAACGCTTCTCTATTGCCTCATTTATATATGACTTCCCAACATTACACTGATATTTTCCCAAATACCTCAATAAGATGCAGTAAAGCAGGAATAGCAGACCTGCCAACCTTGAAGAATTTTTATGAGTACAACCCCCCCCCCCCCCCCCCCCGCGGACCTGATAGCCCACCACCAATGTACGCTCCCCCTTGCCCACCCACAAGTGCGAAACCTATGAGATACCTAACACCATATTACATAATATACTTTAACCAATAAAGATTTATTAGTTACTCCATAACCATATACAGTACAAGTAGACCATAAATGTTATAGTTACTACAATCACTCCCAACATTGAATTGAAAACAAACTGTTGTACAGGAGGCATAGTCCAAGTTCTTTCACCTGAAAATCTTGTCAGAAATAAAAGTAAAATTAGGACATTCTTTGTAAATATAAAATCAAAATATTACATAAATGTGCAAAACCAAGTTAGTTATCAATATCAAAATCAGTTTGCTAAAAACAAACAACAACAAAAAAAAAAAGATAGTGTTTAAACATTTGCATTGTTTAACTTGTTAAAGGTTGCAGATTTGGCTTTTTTGAGTAGTGCGTCAGTGAAAGTCTCTTTGTAACAAGTGCTGCCTTTGGAGGCAATCATGACTTTTCTTGTCACCAGAGAACTAAGCATCTTTGTGCTCAGGCTAGCACGTCATTGTGTTTTGTTTTTAGTGACCAAGCTGAAAATTCTTTCACAGTCTGCATTGCTGTGAAAAATCACACACACCCCAAGCATAACTGTAGAAAGGTTTGCAAAAAGTTTTTTCCCTCCTGATTCCATCACACCTAATGCTCTCCAAGCTTCATCAGCCCGTTTGGTAAGAATACCATCATTCAAGGTGGTGGACTGAAAGAGCCGAAACTCCTCCTCCACTTCATCCACTGTAACACCATTTCCCAACAAGCAGGGGAACCTGTCTATGAAGTATGTCAGTGAGGAGAATTTGGCTGTTTGCCGTCTGCTTATATCAGCTACGGCAGCATGACGCAGCAATTCATCCCCATAGGGGAATTTCGAGAGCATGTACTCAACAGCTGCTGTGAAATATTTCCTTACATCCCTGAAGAAAGCTCCAAGAGGTAAGTTAGCTTGACTTTTGATAAATGTCTGTGTGTCTTGTCCAATCGACAGCTCATCATCAGGCAGCTGGTGTTCACTGGATTTGTACAGAGTGGGTTGGCATCCTCTCTTTACTTATTCCATCATTTCCACAACACACTCAGGTTTGCAGAAGGCCAAAAGCAATTTTTGCAACTGTAGCTCCAATATCTGCAGCAATATGGGCACACATGGCTCTTCTTTCTGGAGGTTCTGATTTGCAGTTTCAAATAAAGGTATAGCTCTCTTTAAAAAAAGAGCATACAGCTTGGACTGTGGGTCAGTCAAGAAAGCATATACCCTCTGTGGTTTTGTGACCTCTGTTTTTTCTATCTTCTTTTCCTTTTCGGTTTTCTTTTTGGACAGATCCCTCTGTTTTTTGCCCATTTCTTTTTGTTGAAAAACAAATTGGTTTAGGTCAAACTCTTTGGGTGATTGAGTTGTCTGCTGCTGTTTGAGTGTGGGTCCTGTCTGCTGCTGTTTGAGTGTGGGCCACACCAGCAGCTGTGTGGAGCTTGGTTCGGTCTTTGACTTTCTCTGGTGGACTTTGGTCTTCAACAAGCTGGAGGACAAAATCTTTGAGACAGCAAGCTTACCCGAGGTAGGTGTTAGAGTTGAGGGTTTAGGGGCAGCTGGGCTCTTCAGAGAGGGATGGGCTGAGGATGTGAGAGGTTTAGCTGCCTTCTTCCCTGTTGCCTCTTCAGCAAAAAACAGAGTCAGAGGTTCCCACTGCTGGAGGAGCCGATTGACACATTTGCCAAGAGCCAGCCATCTGGTGGAGGATAATTTCAAAATCTTCCTCACATCAGTGTCGCACAGCATTTGGACGTCACGCAGCAAAGCTTTCCTCTTGCTACTCTTGTCAAGGTAGTAGTAGATCACGATGAGCATGTCTTCAATGTCAATACATAGACTTCTTGCAGCCTTTTCCGCAGCTATATGCATTAGGTGGCATGCACAACCGACCATGTAAATCTGGGGATTCTGTGACTTAATGAATGCTGCGACACCTTTTCTTAACCCCTGCATGACAGAGGCGTTGTCAGCAGAAAAGCTTACACAATTGCCCCATGGTATTTTCCTTTTATTTAGTTCCTGGTCAATGAGATTGTATATCCCTTCACCAGTAGACTCTCTACACTCAACAATTTTCAGCAGTACTACAACTATTTTTCCAACTCTGGGATCATAGACACGGACAACCAAAGGAGAGAGCTTGACGTCATCCATGTCTGTGCTACCATCGGTTGCAATGCTGAATGGGGAACGGCACATAAGGTCACTGATGACCTGTTCATCATTCAGGGAAAGTGTGTTCAATATAACTGCTGTCTTGGTTCGGGCACAGCCGTACTGCTGGGCAATTTGACTATCTGGAAACATCTTCTTAAATAATGGTCCAGCATGGTCAGCTATAGACACTGGCACATTGTGCTCAGCTATAAAGTTTGAGAAAAGTGTTTCTGCCCTGATGGTCCATAGATCTTGATCTCCAAAAAAACTTTGTGGTGATCTTAGGGACTGAGGCCATGGCATTTTCCAGTTTCTTGTGCTTTGTTCCTTCCACATGGCGTCTGCAATCTGAAAATGTAGGTGGAGAGGGGGGAGTTTACGATAGGCTACTATGAGTAGGTCATATTCCTGCATGGTGTTATGAAATATTATGAATTACGTTACACACACACACACACACACACACACACACACAATTCATTCAAATGAAAACTAGATACATGTAATTTACATTCAAATTAATTGTTTGGGTCATCACTACCTCCTAGATTACAATAAATTATTATTACTGTGTAGAGAAATGGAGTGGATGAATGGCTGTACGTGTAGTGAAACTACACAAATGTTGTCTTATATCATGTCCAATATTTTTACTATCAAACACGTCCCGCAATTTAGCAACAGCAGAAACTACATTTTACAAAAATCACAGATCGTGCTGATTCTGACGTTAAGTTTGGGTTTAGGGAGAAATAACAGCACACACTGTGAAGGGAAAGAAGATGCGCTAGAGGGGTCTCCAACCTTTTTTTCATTTGAGAGCTACTTTTTAAAAATGAAAGTGGCCGCAAGCTACTCGTGTAATACAATAATTAAATATCTTAAATAATGTCTCATAACTCTCATATTAACAACTATCCAAACTGTTTTAGACCTAAAAGAGTATTTGTAGGCCGATATATGTTACCCTTAATGTCAGAGAAAAGAACAGAATCAGAGATTTTTTTTTTCTAATAGAAAATTCGACTTTGCATATTATACTGTAAAAACACAATTATAGTTGATTTTAGTTTATCATAGTTGATCATAACTACAGATTAAACGGCATGAAAATTTCATTTCATGATTATAGTGACCAAAATTATCACGGTTATCACAGAATCCTGTTCAAAAAGTCCTAATACTACACAATTAAATCAATTCACCAAGTTGTATGTAGAAAACCAACAAATAACAAATAAAATTAGCATCAATATGCACTTTGTTTACATTAACATTAAAATAATAACATTAAAAATGATGGTCAGATTTTAAAGGAGTCTTGCAACATGTTATACTATGCACAAGTTCAAATAGTTTTGACAAAAAAGGTTTTATAAAAAGATAAAACTAACATATTTCAGCCTTTAAATTATTTGTATAAGTCAAAAAAGACTATTTGATTAATAATTAGCTTATCCTTTATTATTAATAGTATTCGGTCAGATTTTTCCAGATGCGCGTCTGACGTTGCTATGCAACCATGCACCGCGCTCTCCACGACAGAAAATAAAATCTTCCTCGGTTCGATTGCATTTTTAATACCTTTAAACTCGGATTAAATACATTTATTTTTACATTATGAAATTGAAGACTTTTTAAGGATCCGCAGACACCCTGCTATGCATCATTAACTGAGCTCGTCACAGCTGGACTGCCTGTTATGATGTCAAGGTCATTTTTAAAGTACATAAATTCAATTAGGCTAAAAAAATAGCCTAACTGTTACCTTTATCTTACGTTAATCAGCACTAAATCACCTGTCTAAAACCTTCTAGATTTCTAGCCATTCCACCGCGTTTGTCTAACTGCCCCCACTTAATGGGAAGGATGGCGGGTATGATTGGCTAAGCCTATTGACACTATGAGCGTTTATCTTCTTATCATCCTTTTATTTTTATTATCATTATGTTTCTGGGGGTGGGGAGTATTTGTGTGTGGGACTGTATACGTTACCTGTTGCCCCTTGGTGACTGATGTCGATGTCTGTCTTGCACACGGTGCAGAACGCATGATGAGGTAGCCTGGACATCTGGAGGGAAGGCCATCTCTCCCGATAGCTGTCTAAAAATCGTTGTGGTTTCCGAACTTTTTTTTTAGGCGGTTCAGCCATGGCATGCATGCCAACAGCGGACAGCCTGGCTTGCTTGAGGGCACTAAATTGAATTGAACGCGCGAAATGCGCGATTCGGCGCGAAGCATTTGGTTAGGAGGGGCAGGTAGGCGGAGGGTTAAAATACAGCGCTCTGATTGGCCGAAAGCTTTTCACTCCACTTACACGCTGTGGCTCAGCGGCAGAATCAACGTCATAGATTGCATAGAAACTAACCGACAGAAATGCAACAAAATGCGTACCTAGAGAGCAGCGAATCGTACACGCGTACTTAAGGGTCAAAATGCGTGGGGAGTACGAAAAATGCGTACATGTTGGCAGGTCTGGAATAGATGTATCCAGCTTCTTTAAAAACAATATAACATCGTCAGCAAAAAGAGCTATTTTATGTTCAGAACCGTAAATTGTTATACCTTCAATATCTCTATTTTTTCTAATTGCAATTGCAAATGGTTCAATGGCTAGAAGAAAAAGCAGCGGGGAAAGAGGAGAGCCCTGTCTACGTCCTCTAGAAATATTAAATGGCTTTGATACCATACTATTCGTCAGGACCTCAGCTATAGGATTCTTATATAACAATCCGACCCATTTACAATAATTCTCCCCGAGTCCATAACGTTTCAACACGTCGAACAGAAAATCCCATTCGACCCTGTCGAAAGCTTTCTCTGCGTCTAATGACAGCAAAGCAGTGTCTTTTCTTCCCCTCTGATTGTGCAAAATATTCAGTACCCTTCTAACGTTATGGCATCCTTGTCTATGTAACATGAACCCATTTTGATCCTTCCCTACTAAGTATGGTAATACATTTTCTAATCTTCTTGCCAAAATTTTACACAGGATTTTCGTATCTGAATTTAGTAGACTTATAGGGTGCATATTTTCACATTTATTATTAGGCTTTCCTGGTTTGGGCAACAAAGTAATTAAAGCCCCGCTCATAGAGACAGGTAGCATATTTTTTTCAAAGGCTTCCAATAACATATCTAAGATGGGTCTTATTAATTTTTCTTTAAATTTTTTATATATGTCTATGGGGATGCCTTCTGGTCCCGCCGCCTTCCCTGCTTTCATCAGTTCGATGGCATCTACTACTTCTTGCAAACTTATATTTTTATTTAGATCTTTCTTTTGTTCCTCCGATGTGCATGGTAAATCCAAATCATCTAAGAAGTTTTTTTTTGTACTTCAGAACCTTGTAAACATTCTGAACAGTATAAATTTACATAGTAAGATCTAAACGATTCATTAATTTGCTTTGGGTCGACTATAAAACTACCATCAGTGTTTTCAATATAAGCAATAGCTCTCTCAGCTTGTCTAGTTTTTATTTGCCATGCAATCAGCTTTCCTGTCTTCTCTCCTTGGTCATAAAAGGTTTGTTTTAATTTCAATAATTTCGTAGCCATTTTATTTGCAGACAATGTGTTGTACTTGGATCGAAGCAGCAAAAGTTGCTTATGTGAATCTGTACATACAGATTCATTCTGATAAATCTCATTCTCCAGCTTTTTAATCTTCATCTCTAATGTTTTCAATTCTTGTTGAGATTTTTTATTTTTGGAACTACAAAAACTAATGATTTGTCCTCGTAAAAAAGCTTTAAATGCCTCCCAACGAACCCCAGCAGAGGTTTCAGATAAATTTGTTTCAAAATAAATATCAATTTGTTCGCCTAAAAAGTCAACAAACGACGGATCCCCCAGCCATCCGGTTTGAAATCGCCATTTAGGAGGGTCCCTAGTCAATTTTGTATCCCTGTATATCAATGACACTGCAGCATGGTCAGAAATTACAATACTGTGATATTGACAATCTATGATCCTAGAAAGCATTTGAGCTGAAACAAAAAAATAATCTATTCGGGAATAAGTTTGGTGTGTTGCAGAATAACAGGAATAAGAAATTAGAGTTGGGTTAAGATGTCTCCATATATCCAATCAAGCTCTTATTTTCACCAACAGCTTGACAGGAGAGTTAAAATCTCCTGAAAGACATTCAAACATACATTACAATACACATACATTCATTTAAAACATTTACAAGCTGTGATAAAAACACTCACTAGTAGTTTTATTAAAGGCAGAGATTGAAATAAATTATTGTAATTTCAATTACTTTTGTAGCGCATTCTTATATTTAATGGTTATATCTTTATCAGTAAATGTTAGAAAGTCATGTGTGTATTTCCATTTTCCTTAAATGCTTGTCCCGAGAGCGAGTGAGTCTCTGTTCAACTTTACAGAACGAGCTTCAGGACCTCAAGTTGATGAAGAGCAATAATTCTGACTAAAATATACATTTGTTTATTCTACATTAATCTACATTGTTCATAGAAGATTAACATGAAGGATTTAAAACCTACATTTAACGTCAATGAAAACAGAAACTGTAACTAATGTGTCATATAAACAGAGATGAGTTCTAAAACATTATCAATTAAAGCTGCAAGCAGCATTTATAGGGATTCAAGCAGTTAACCCTTTCGCACGTACGATCACACCGGTGTGATCAGTCTAAGCTGGTCCCTGGAGCGTACGATCACACCGGTGTGATTAGAACGGTCAGTGCATGACGTGATCAACTGCTAAATTCAAATGTGCTTTCGCGCGTTGGCTGGCGCTGAGCCAGAGACAGGCGCGCTCAGAGCTGTCATATATCACAACTTTTCAGTGTTTTCAACCACATAATGTTTATTTTAGGTTCCAGACATATAAGTACTAAAAAAACAATACATTACAGTTCGTAAAATACACACTGATGTCAAAGGAAGAGGCAATAATAATCCTTTCCATTATAATTCGTTTTATTCATATCAGATACACATTGTGTAAGTAACTTTAAAGTTTACTCTTTTCTTCTCCCAGTTGATCTGCCACTTACTTGTATGTATTTCGGGAGAAGTGGATGAATTAACGTGTTGTAAATCCAACAGATCCGATTCTCTGAACTGCGCGTCTGCGGCACAAACTAAGATGGCGGCGCCCATCGCGAATACAGCTGAACTAACGCGATCGTTATAAATGTGTTTAAACAACAAAACACTTCCACTTGCATATATTTGACAACCGGAATATCAGATATTTCATGCCATATCCAACAAATTTGTGAATATTTTGAATAAAAAAGGAAAAATGACATAAAAGTGGATCATCATTCATTCAGCTCTGTTGTTGCTGCGGTGTGTCACGTGACAATCAATGACGCGTCACCACGGAAACCATAAAGTGACACATTCTAAATAACGGTCGCCTTGAAAAACTCACGCTGGGGGGTCAGTCAGAATATTTTAAACTTACGTGTGAAAGGGTTAAGGCCTTTAAGCACAAAAGCATCAAAAGTTGTTAAGTTTTATTTAGCCAGCATGTAACCACTGACATATATGATGGAAAAGACCACTTACAGCCAATACAGGCCATTTCACATATATGGTTTTCAAAGCTTTTTGGCAGTTATAGCGCCACCTATGGTCTGATCTCCATGACATTTTGCATGCTTGTTTAGAATGTTATGGTACATATGCTCACCAATTTTCATGAAGTTCTGAGGATTTATAGGCTTTTGAGTGTATTTTGCCATGCCCATTTTCTTTATGACCCAATCATAGCTATACGAAAAAAACTTTTTTTGATAATTATTGATCGTGAGAGTCTAGAGAATTGTCCTAGACTGGTCTTGTTCCGATCGGGCAAAAACCCTAGGACTAGTTTGCAAAAGTAGGTTTTTAACATATTTGCGAATAATTAATGAATGGTTTAATTGACAGCAATGGTTCTTGAGGCAAAGTTGTTCAGGGTGAGGAGATCTCTCAAATGATACGCATATTGTGTGGATGTGTGCAC